>NW_025534992.1:0-130204 GCF_020615455.1 Coregonus clupeaformis
TCTTTGTGCTGAATGATAATTTTGGGAAAGAAAGATTCTCTTAGGGTCTGAGTATTTGTCACAGTGTAATAGGAAATGCAGCTCTGTCTCTACCTCTCCCCGGGGGCAGAGTGAGCACAGTCTGTCCTCTCCTGGGCAGCCAGTTTGCCTGTGACGACCGGTCTCTATAGCCAGACTGTGCTCACTGAGTCTGTACCTAGTCATTGTTTTCCTCAGTTTTCTATCAGTCACAGTGGTCAGATAGTCTGCCACCATGTACTGTCATTTAGAGTCGAATAGCATTGAAGTTTACCTTTTGATTTTTTGTAGGTGTCTTTCCAATAGGTGATATATTTTCTCTTTTGCTTTGTGATGATTGGTGGGGCCAGATTTTCTTAGTGCTGTCCTGAGGCTCTATGAGGTTGGTTTTGGTTAGTGAACTGAGCCTCAGAACCAGCTGGCTGAGGGGACTCTTCTCTTGTTTCATCTCTTGACATAGTAGAGCTGTGTGATTGAATATTTTGGGGTCACTTGTTTTTAGATGGTTGTGAAATTTGATGGCTCTTTTTTTCTATTCGAATAAGGAGGGGGTATTGGCCTAATTCTGCTCTACATGCGTTATTTGGAGTTTTTCTTTGCACTTTACAGTCTTGAAAAACTGACATGCAGGATTTCGATTGGATGTTTGTCCCATTTGGTAAATTCAGTATTAGAGAGCGGACCTTATACTTCGTGCCATAAGAGCAATTGGTTCTATAACTGATTGGACAATTTTGAGCCAGATTATAATTGGAATTTTCGATTTTAATATTCCTTTTAATGGCATAGAATGCTCTTCTTGCTTTGTCTCTCAGCTCATTCACAGCCATGTGAAAGCTACCTGTGTTGCTGATATTTAGTCCTAGATACGTCATTTTTGGTGTGTTCTAATAGAACTGTGTCCACATAGAATTGATATTTGTCATCCTGATTTCAGACCCTTTTTGAGTATCATTATATATATATATTTTTTATTAACGGTCAGGGCCCAGGTCTGACAGAACCTGTGCAGATGATCTAGATGGTGCTGTAACCCCTCCTTAGTGGGAGACAGTAGCATCAGGTCATCTGCGTACAGCAGACACTTGATTTCAAGTGTTGGGTAGGGTTAGACCAGGTGCTGCGATTCTTCTAATGTTTTTTGCCAATTCATTAATGTAGATGTTAAATAGTGTTGGACTTATTGGGCAGCCCTGTTTCACTCCACGTCCCTGAGAGAAGATGTAGGTTTGCTTGTCTCCGATTTTAACCGTACATTTGTTTTTAGTGTAGTGTTGATTTACCTGGCCAGTGTGCATATACTGGTGTACAAAACATTAGGAACACCTTCCTAATATTGAGTTGCACCTCTTTGCCCTCAGAACAGCCCTAAATTCGTCGGGCATGGACTCTACAAGGGGTGTCAAAATGCGTTCACAGGATGCGACAGCCCATGTTGACTCCAATGCTTCCCACAGTTGTGTCAAAGTTGGCTGGATGTCCTTTGGGTGGTGGACCATTCTTGATCACACGGGAAACTGTTGAGAGTTAAAAACACAGCAGCATTGCAGTTCTTGACTCACACCGGTGCGCCTGGCACCTACTACCAAACCCCGTTCAAAGGCACTTAAATCTTTTGTCTTGCCCATTCACCATCTGCATGGCACAATAACACGATCCATGTCTCAATTGTCTAGTTAAAATCCTTCTTAACCTGTCTCCTCCCTTCATCTACACCTGATGAAGTGGATTTAACAGGTGACATCAATAAGGGATCATAGCTTTCACCTTGATTCACCTGGTCAGTCTATGTCATGTACACTCAGTTTATATACAGTATATATATATCGATGCTCTATACCTCCTCTTTCAGGTAATACATTCAATGCAGTATTAGCCTTTATATTGCTACTGAATGATGTGGTTAATATGCATAAGTGTAAAATGAGCTGTCTCTCTCTCTCTCCTCTCTCTCTCTCTCTCTCTCTCTCTCTCTCTCTCTCTCCCTCTCCCCTCTCTCTCTCTCTCTCTCTCTCTCTCTCTCTCTCTCTCCCTCTCTCTCTCTCTCTCTCTCTCTCTCCTCTGTCTCTCCTCTCCCCCTCCTCCCTCTCTCTCTCTCTCTCTCTCTCTCTCTCTCTCCCTCTCTCTCTCTCTCTTGCCTACGCACAAACACAAGCATGCACTGCAAACACACGCACTCTAAGCTTCCCTGTGAGCCTTCTGGGTCTCACGAGCCATCTGTCCGAGGAAGATAGAGACGTAAAGATGGTACAGTTGAAGCTGAAAGTTTTACATACACCTTAGCCAAATACACCCTGCTCTCCGCAAGGCCTCGCTCATAAAAACGACCCTTAGCTGTAGCATCTTGGAGACCTAGGAAAGAATAGCTTGTTGGACATTTCCAAGCATTTCTCACACTTATAGACTATTCGAAGAGGTGTGTAAGCTTGCGCTCTTGTTTGGTGCACGATAAACACAGCAGCCAAAATAACTTCGCTGTGAGTTTAAAAAGAAGAGAGAGAACACACGATGGCAATAGCAGTTATATATTCAGACCCAACCCATCTCCATCTTCCGGAAGAGAAGTAGAAAGCCGTCTGATCATTCTAGTCCTGTATTATTCAAGCATGTCGTTAGAATGATGAAGATAAGGACCACGGAAATTGTTTTATTTAACTGTTGAGAGCGAGGGAAGGAATGAAACATCAATATTACAGAGAGAAAAGAGGAGGTAATACGTACTTACAAAAAATATTACTAAAGGTAATGCGTCGGCCTACTAATTATAAAACATTTAAACAGGCCCCATTATATTTCAAAATTAAAATTAAATTAAATTCGCCAGCCTATAATTGCAACTTTGTAGGCCACATGTCCTGCACCAGCATCGCGTGTTAATTCCCAGCTTCATGGTTTGAACGAGGTGCATAATTCTGGTCCATGTAATTAAGCAATAAGGGCCCGAGGGGATGTGGAGTATATTAATTAATTAATATGCTATTTAGCAGACGCTTTTATCCAAAGCGACTTCGACAGTCATGCGTGCATAATTTTTTTGTGTATGGCGGTCCCGGGATCGAACCCACTACCTTACGTTACAAGCACCGTGCTCTACCAGCTGAGCTAACAGAGGACCACATATATACTGGTATATATACCAGTACCTGGACACAGCCCTTAGCTGTGGTATATAGGCCATACACCACTAACCCCAGAGGTGCCTTATTGCTATTATAAATAGTTTACAGACAGGCAAGTCGGTTAGGACATCTACATTGTCCATGACACAAGTCATTTTTCCAACAATTGTTTACAGACAGATTATTTTCACTTATAATTCACTGTATCACAATTCCAGTGGGTCAGAAGTTTACATACACTAAGTTGACTGTGCCTTTAAACAGCTTGGAAAATTCCAGAAAATGATGTCATGGCTTTAGAAGCTTCTGATAGGCTAATTGACATAATTTGAGTCAATTGGAGGTGTACCTGTGGATGTATTTCAAGGTACCTCAACGCCTGAAGGTACCACGTTCATCTGTACAAACAATAGTACGCAAGTATAAACACCATGGGACCACGCAACCGATGAACGCATTATTGAGTGCGAAAAAGTGCAAATCAATCCCCAGAACAACAGCAAAGGACCTTGTGAAGATGCTGGAGGAAACAGGCATCAAGTATCTATATCCACAGTAAAACAAGTCCTATATCGACATAACCTGAAAGGCCGCTCAGCAAGGAAGAAGCCACTGCTCCAAAAACCGCCATAAAAAAGTCAGACTACGGTTTTGCAACTGCACACGGGGACAAAGATCGTACTTTTTTGAGAAATGTCCTCTGATGAATCAAAAATATAACTGTTTGGCCATAATGACCATCATTATGTTTGGGAAGAAGAAAAAGGGGCGGGCTTGCAAGTCGAAGAACACCATCCCAACCGTGAAGCACGCGGGGTGGCAGCATCATGCTGTGGGGGTGCTTTTGCTGCAGGATGGACTGGTACACTTCACAAAATAGATGGCATCATGAGGAAGGAAAATTATGTGGATATATTGAAGCAACATCTCAAGACATCAGTCAGGAAGTTAAAGCTTGGTTGCGAATGGATCTTCCAAATGGACAATGACCCCAAGCATACTTCCAAAGTTGTGGCAAAATGGCTTAAGGACAACAAAGTCAAGGTATTGGAGTGGCCATCACAAAGCCCCTGACCTCAATCCTATAGAACATTTGTGGGCAGAACTGAAAAGCGTGTGTGAGCAAGAGAGGCCTACAAACCTGACCCAGTTACACCAGCTCTGTCAGGAGGAATGGGCCAAAATTCACCCAACTTATTGTGGGATGCTTGTGGAAGGCTACCCGAAACGATTTGACCCAAGTCGAAACAATTTAAAGGCAATGCTTCCAAATACTAATTAAGCTTCTGACCCACTGGGAATGTGACCCACTGGGAATGTGATGAAAGAAATAAAAGCTGAAATAAATAATTCTCTCTACTATTATTCTGACATTTCACATTCTAAAAATAAAGTGGGGATCCTAACTGACCTAAGACAGGGAATCTTTACTAGGATTAAATGTCAGGAATTGTGAAAAACTGAGTTTAAATGTATTTGGCTAAAGTGTATGTGTAAACTTCCGACTTCAACTGTAACTACAGGCTAGCTAGCAAGCTTACATTTAATGTATGCAGAGCATTAGTGCCACTTCTAGAGTGGCTAACACGCCCAATTATTTATTGATGTTGATCTTAATATTGCCATTTTATGTTATCATTTGTTGTTGGCTTGCCCATGTTGTCGTTTGTTGGCTCCACACTGCTGGAAATGGATACGTTTTTTATCTGGGGGATCTGCTGCGGTGTTGTCAGAGAGAAGCCGTTCTGCATAGTGCTACACCGCATCCTCGCTTCCAGATTTGGCCTCCAGTAAATTTGTAGAGCGGTTTCGGATCTGTGTCCACTGACATACATTATTTCTCGTGCCTCTAGTCTGGCATCCAACAATTTCTGGATCATGTTGGTTTCGGAGGCAGTGGTTTGTGTAAATCTGTGACGTGCCAGCTATTTTGCAGATATTTGGCAACATTGTTGTGAAGGTGTTCACTTCCTCCTCTCTCTTCTCTCTCCATCTCTCCTTCCTCTCTCTTCTTTCTCCATCTCTCCCTCCCCTCTCTTCTCTCTCCATCTCTCTCTGTCTCCATCTCTCCCTCCTCTCTCTTCTCTCTCCATCTCTCCCTCCTCTCTCTTCTCTCTCCATCTCTCCATCTCTCTCTTCTCTCTCCATCTCTCCCTCCCCTCTCTTCTCTCTCCATCTCTCTCTCGCTCTCGCTCTCTCTCTCTCTTCATCTCTCCCTCCTCTCTCTTCTCTCTCCATCTCTCCCTCCTCTCTTCTCTCTTCATCTCCCTCCCCTCTCTTCTCTCTCCATCTCCCTCCCCTCTCTTCTCTCTCCACTCTCTCTCGTCTCTCCATCTCTCCCTCCTCTCTCTTCTCTCTCCATCTCTCCTCCTCTCTCTTCTCTCTCCATCTCTCCCTCCCTCTCTTCTCTCTCCATCTCTCTCTCTCTTTCCATCTCTCCCTCCCCTCTCTTCTCTCTCCATCTCTCCCTCCTCTCTCTTCTCTTTCCATCTCTCCCTCCTCTCTCTTCTCTCTCCACCTCTCCCTCCCCTCTTCTCTCTTCGTCTCTCCCTCCTCTCTCCTCTCTCCATTTCTCCCTACCCTGTCTTCTCTCTCCCTCCCCTCTCTTCTCTCTCCATCTCTCTCTTCTCTCTCCATCTCTCTCTTCTCTCTCCATCTCTCCCTCCCCTCTATTTTCTCTCCATCTCTCCCTCCCCTCTCTTCTCTCTCCATCTCTCCCTCCTCTCTCTTCTCTCTTCATCTCTCTCTCTCCATCTCTCCCTCCCCTCTCTTCTCTCTCCATCTCTTCCTCCTCTCTCTTCTCTCTCCATCTCCCTCTCTTCTCTCTCCATCTCTCCCTCCTCTCTTCTCTCTCCATCTCTCCCTCCCCTCTCTTCTCTCTCCATCTCTCCCTCTCTCCCCTCTCTCTCTGTCTTTCCCTCCCCTTATCTTGATCTGAATCTTCCTCCTCCCTTTCTCTCTCCATCTCCCTTTCGACTCTCTCTCTCTCTCTCTCGCTCTCTTTCTCTCTGTCTCTCAGAGTATAATGGTGGTGATGGTGATGGTGATCTCTTCCTCCCCTCAGTCATATCTCTAAGACCACCAGCTGGCTGGACCCCAGAGCTCAGAGCAGGGAGATCCTCAGCAAGACAGACTGTGAGTCTACATACCCTATCCTTCTGCATGTCTCTTACTTCAACCTTTCTATCTATCTCCCCTATCAGCTCTCAGATACATCTCTTGACATTATTAGAAAAGGAATTTACTCTCTCTCGCTCCATCTCCCTTTCAATCAATCAATCAATCAATTTTATTTTATATAGCCCTTCTTACATCAGCTAATATCTCGAAGTGCTGTACAGAAACCCAGCCTAAAACCCCAAACAGCTAGTAATGCAGGTGTAGAAGCACGGTGGCTAGGAAAAACTCCCTAGAAAGGCGAAAGCCTAGGAAGAAACCTAGAGAGGAACCAGGCTATGAGGGGTGGAGTCCTCTTCTGGCTGTGCGGGTGGAGATTATAACAGAACCATGCCAAGATGTTCAAAAATGTTCATAAGTGACAAGCATGGTCAAATAATAATCAGGAATAAATCTCAGTTGGCTTTTCATAAGCCGATCATTAAGAGTTGAAAACAGCAGGTCTGGGACAGGTAGGGGTTCCATAACCGCAGGCAGAACAGTTGAAACTGGAATAGCAGCAAGGCCAGGTGGACTGGGGACAGCAAGGAGTCACCACGGCCGGTAGTCCTTACGTATGGTCCTAGGGCTCAGGTCTCTCAGTTGGCTTTTCATAGCCGATCATTAAAGAGTTGAAAACAGCAGGTCTGGGACAGGTAGGGGTTTCGTAGCCGCAGGCAGAACAGTTGAAACTGGAATAGCAGCAAGGCCAGGCGGACTGGGGACAGCAAGGTGTCATCATGCCCGGTAGTCCTGACGTATGGTCCTAGGGCTCAGGTTCTCAGAGAGAAAGAGAGAACGAGAGAATTAGAGAGAGCATACTTAAATTCACACAGGACACTGGATAAGACAGGAGAAGTACTCCAGGTATAACCAACTAACCCCAGCCCCCGACACATAAACTACTGCAGCATAAATACTGGAGGCTGAGACAGGAGCGGTCCCGGAGACACTGTGGCCCCATCCGAAGAAAACCCGGACAGGGCCAAACAGGAAGGATATAACCCCCACCCACTCCGCCAAAGCACAGCCCCCGCACCACTAGAGGGATATCCCCAACCACCAACTTACAATCCTGAGACAAGGCCGAGTATAGCCCACAGAGGTCTCCACCACAGCACAAACCAAAGGGGGCGCCAACCCGAGACAGGAAGATCACGTCAGTAACTCAACCCCACTCAAGTGACGCACCCCTCCCAGGGACGGCATGAAAGAGCACCAGCAAGCCAGTGACTCAGCCCCTGCAACAGGGTTAGAGGCAGAGAACCCCAGTGGAGAGGGAACCGGCCCGGCAGAGACAGCAAGGGCTGTTCGTTGCTCCAGCCTTTCCGTTCACCTTCACACTCCTGGGCCAGACTACACTCAATCATATGACCTACTGAAGAGATAAGTCTTCAGTAAAGACTTAAAGGTTGAGACCGAGTCTGCGTCTCACATGGGTAAGCAGACTGTTCCATAAAAATGGAGATCTATAGGAGAAAGCCCTGCCTCCCGCTGTTTGCTTAGAAATTCTAGGGACAATTAGGAGGCCTGCGTCTTGTGACCGTAGCGTACGTATTGGTATATGCGGCAGGACCAACTCGGAAAGATAGGTAGAGCAAGCCCATGTAACGCTTTATAGGTTAACAGTAAAACCTTGAAATCAGCCCTTGCCTTAACAGGAAGCCAGTGTAGGGAAGCTAGCACTGAGTAATATGATCAAATTTCTTGGTTCTAGTCAGGATTCTAGCAGCCGTATTTAGCACTAACTGAAGTTTATTTAGTGCTTTATCCGGTAGCCGGAAAATAGAGCATTGCAGTAGTCTAACCTAGAAGTAACAAATGCATGGATTAATTTTTCTGCATCATTTTTGGACAGAAAATTTCTGATTTTGCAATGTTACGTAGATGGAAAAAAGCTGTCCTTGAAACAGTCTTGATAT
Organism: Coregonus clupeaformis; assembly: GCF_020615455.1. Taxonomy (NCBI): domain Eukaryota; kingdom Metazoa; phylum Chordata; class Actinopteri; order Salmoniformes; family Salmonidae; genus Coregonus; species Coregonus clupeaformis. The sequence goes on from NW_025534992.1 coordinate 8,216, forward strand.
GTTCAGTCAAAAGAGAGATCAGGGTCAAGAGTAACAACGAGGTCCTTCACAGTTTTATTTGAGACGACTTTACAACCATCGAGATGAATTGTCAGATTTAACAGAAGATCTCTTTGTTTCTTGGGACCTAGAACAAGCATCTCTGTTTGTCCGAGTTTAAAAGTAAAAGTTTTCAGCCATCCACTTCCTTATGTCTGAAACACAGGCTTCTAGCGAGGGCAATTTTGGGGCTTCACCATGTTTCATTGAAATGTACAGCTGTGTGTCATCCGCATAGCAGTGAAAAGTTAAAATTATGTTTTCGAATAACATCCCCAAGAGGTAAAATATATAGTGAAAACAATAGTGGTCCTAAAACGGAACTTTCGACTTCTCTCTCTCTCTCTCGCTCTCTCGCTCTCTCTCTCTCTCTCCCTCTCGCTCTCTCGCTCTCTCGCTCTCTTTCTCTCTCTCTCTCTCTCCCTCTCGCTCTCTCGCTCTCTCGCTCTCGCTCTCTTTCTCTCTCTCTCTCTCTCTCTCTCCCTCTCTCCTCCACCTCAGAGTATAATGTGTCTCAGCAGTAGTAGATGAATGCTGTCACAAAGCAGCTCTCTCAGCCTTCTCGGCTGGGACTTGTTGCTCCTCTCCAATGCAAATTACAGACAGTTAAATTACATCTGGTGACATTAACAATAACAAATGTGGATGCCTTGTAATTAGTTTAAAATGAACACAGTGTGTATGTACACGGTAAGCTAGTTTTCAGATGACAGGGCGATAACAACACGGATTTGAAATGATTATAAACTTGGTGTAAAACATAATAATGAACAACTTATGATGAAACTTCCAATGCAATAATGATATGTCAGAACAGACATTCAAAATGTAAATTAGTGTCTTGTATACTCCACTTAATGTTTGGTTCAATCTCAGCAGTTGCTAAGTTACCATGTTAATGATGGTGTGTATGCTACCACGCTCACAACCCCTTCAATGAGGAGTTAGGACTTCGGTAACTTTGGTTTCTACACTCACACACACACACACATGAATGCACAAGCACACACACGCGCACACACACACACACACACACACACACACACACACACACAGGCTGCAGTGCTCAGAACCATTTGACAACCACTAATGATTGATTTAAATTGTTTAATCAAGCTCAGGACTCCCATCTCATTTGGTTGGCTGCTCATAGCTACATGCTAAATTGAAGCATTAATGTGATTTGATTTCTCTTCTCTCTCAGGTACACAATCAGTTCTGTTTGGTTTTTCCCTGTGGCCACTGACAGATCAAAGAGTTGATCCAGTCCTGTTCGGTTTTCCCCTGTGGCCACTGACAGATCAAAGAGTTGATCCAGTCCTGTTCGGGTTTTTTCCCCTGTGGCCACTGACAGATCAAAGAGTTGATCCAGTCCTGTTCGGTTTTTCCCCTGTGGCCACCGACAGATCAAAGAGTTGATCCAGTCCTGTTCGGTTTTTCCCCTGTGGCCACTGACAGATGAAAGAGTTGATCCAGTCCTGTTCGGTTTTTCCCCTGTGGCCACTGACAGATCAAAGTGTTGATCCAGTCCTGTTCGGGTTTTTCCCCTGTGGCCACTGACAGATCAAAGAGTTGATCCAGTCCTGTTCGGTTTTTCCCCTGTGGCCACTGACAGATCAAAGAGATGATCCAGTCCTGTTCGGTTTTTCCCCTGTGGCCACTGACAGATCAAAGAGTTGATCCAGTCCTGTTCGGTTTTTCCCCTGTGGCCACTGACAGATCAAAGAGTTGATCCAGTCCTGTTCGGTTTTTCCCCTGTGGCCACTGACAGATCAAAGAGTTGATCCAGTCCCGTTCGGTTTTTCCCCTGTGGCCACTGACAGATCAAAGAGTTGATCCAGTCCCGTTCGGTTTTTCCCCTGTGGCCACTGACAGATGAAAGAGTTGATCCAGTCCCGTTCGGATTTCCCCTGTGGCCACTGACAGATGAAAGAGTTGATCCAGTCCTGTTCGGTTTTTCCCCTGTGGCCACTGACAGATCAAAGAGTTGATCCAGTCCTCTTCGGTTTTTCCCCTGTGGCCACTAGCAGATCAAAGAGTTGATCCAGTCCTCTTCGGTTTTTCCCCTGTGGCCACTAGCAGATCAAAGAGTTGATCCAGTCCTTCCATTAGGCCTGTCTATCTCCTGTCTTTCACAGAGCTCTCTCTCTTACATGCATGATGATGTGTGCGTGTGTGTGCATGTGCGTGTGCATGTGTGTGTGTCTCCTATGTGTGTCTCGTGTCTTTCACAGAGATCTTTCTCTCACATTAAGGTAATGAGTGAGTGCTTCTCGGTCTGTGAGGTTTGCTGCTGCATTCAAATTAGAAGCTGAATTCAACAAAACATTGACGTTTTTGAACTTGGAATAAGATCTCACACATATTTACATTTTAGTCATTTAGCAGGAGCTCTTCTCCAGAGCGACTTACAGTTAGTGAATGCATACGTTTTTTTGTGTGTGTTTTTTTCATACTGGCCCCCCTTGGGAAACGAACCCACATCCCTGCCGGCCAAACCCTCCCCTACCTTGGACGACGCTGGACCAATTTTGCGCCACCCATGAGTCTCCCGGTTGCGGCATGCTGCGACAGAGCCTGGACTCGAACCAGGATCTCTAGTGGCACAGCTAGCACTGCGATGCAGTGCCTTAGACCACTGCACCACTCGGGAGTCATATAAGGGTCATTTTCAGCTAATTTTTGTGAACTCAGTGCGGTTCGCTTAATTTTTTGGTTCAGTGTGAACATTCCAAAGGGAACTCAGACCCCTCGCACAAGAGCCCTGGCGAACCGAACTGAGACCATCTCGAGAGGTGGTCTGAGTTCAGTTCGATTGAATTCCTCGGTCCGTTTCTCTTTGTTAGGGCAATGTGAACACAAACTCCCAGGTTCACTTGTCGTTATTCCCACACCCCTCACACTAGACTACTGCCATAACCCCCTCACACTAGACTACTGCCATAACCCCTCACACTAGACTACTGCCATAACCCCTCACACTAGACTACTGCCCTAACCCTCACACTAGACCACTGCCATAACCCCTCACACTAGATTACTGCCATAACCCTCACACTAGAGCTACTCGCCATTACCCCTCACACTAGACCACTGCCATAACCCCTCACACTAGACTACTGCCATAAACCCTCACACTAGACCACTGCCATAACCCCTCACACTAGACTACTGCCATAACCCCTCACACTAGACTACTGCCATAAACCCTCACACCAGACTACTGCCATAAACCCCTCACACTAGACTACTGCCATAAACCCTCACACTAGACCACTGCCCTAACCCCCTCACACTAGACTACTGCCATAAACCCTCACACTAGACCACTGCCATAACCCCTCACACTAGACTACTGCCATAAACCCTCACACTAGACTACTGCCATAAACCCTCACACCAGACTACTGCCATAAACCCTCACACCAGACTACTGCCATAAACCCTCACACCAGACTACTGCCATAAACCCTCACACTAGACTACTGCCATAAACCCTCACACCAGACTACTGCCATAAACCCTCACACCAGACTACTGCCATAAACCCTCACATTGGTCGCACAAAAGAGAGAAGATGTGCAGGTTGGAGGAAAAGCCTTGTGCTGTTTTTGGATATTGATACCGATTGTCAAAGATGCACAGAAATCCCCAAATATTTGTGGAGTTTTGTACTGACACGATGTTCAGATTATTTGTTTGCCATATGTGATCTAAGAGAGCTTCATAAACTGTTTATTTGATTGTGGAGTTTGAATAGTATGAGAAGACAACAACATATTTGGTGAGAATCACAATCAAGGTCCTTGCTATCTGGTGTCCTTAGGACATCCCAACTCTGACATTACCCCATTGAAGTTGACATTTCAAATGGTTAAGGTAAGGGTTAAGGTTTGGGTTAAGGTTAAGGTTAGGTAAGGGTTAAGGTTAGGTAAGGGTTAAGGTTAGGTTAAGGTTAGGTTAAGGTTAGGTTAAGGTTAGGTAAGGGTTAAGGTTAGGTTAAGGTTAGGCAAGGGTTAAGGTTAGGGTTAAGGTTAGGGTTAAGGTTAGGTTAAGGTTAAGGTTAAGGTTAGGAGTTAAGGTTAGGTTAGGTAAGGGTTAAGGTTAGGTTAAGGGTTGGGGTTAAGGTTAAGGTTAAGGTTAGGGTTAGGGTTGAGGAGTTAGTTGGGGTTAGGAGTTAGGTTAAGGTTAGGCAAGGGGTTGGGCGTTAAGGTTAAGGTTAAGGTTAAGGTTAAGGTTAAGGTTAGGGTTAAGGTTAAGGTTAGGTAGGGGTTAAGGGTTAGGTTAAGGTTAGGTTAAGGTTAAGGTTAAGGTTAAGGTTAAGGTTAGGTTAAGGTTAAGGTTAAGGTTAAGGTTAGGGTTACGGTTAGGTTAAGGTTAAGGTTAAGGTTAGGGTTAGGGTTAGGGTTAGGGTTAGGGTTAGGGTTAGGGTTAAGGTTAGGTTGGGTTAGGTTAGGTTAGGTTAGGGTTAAGTTTAGGGTTAACGTTAGGCAAGGTTAAGGTTAGGTTAAGGTTAGGGTTAAGGTTAGGTTAAGGTTAAGGTTAGGGTTAAGGTTATCTTGGTTCCATTCTTAACATATCAATGCGAATGCAAAGAGGACAGACAAATGGAATACAAGGAGAACTGAGTTATTTTGCTATTTTTTTTTACTCCAGAGTTCACTTTCAAGAGGACTGAGATCGGTTGTTTTAAAGAGGACTCTATGTGAAAACACCCTAAGATGGCTTGTTGCAGGTGGTGGGAATAATAATGATATCTTCAAATAATAGAAAAACTCAAACACTGCACTTGCCAGTATCATTTCAGTTTTTATTAAAGGGGAATCGGTCTTGTTTTTTATCATGGCTGAGGCATTTCCAGGACAGGGAGACTCTATGTGATACTGATCACACTAACCTAACCCTAACCTTAGCGTATCTATTGAAATATATATATTGTGTATTGCTGGCTAACATACTACTGTGTTACAGTGGGGGAAATCTAAATATTTTTCTGTTTGCTAACTTATGTAGCTAGCTAGCCTGTTATTAAGGTACATGAAAGTTCACATGTTCCAGAAGGCATTGCATTTAGATTTAAAAATAAAGGTTTACGTTAAAATACCTCTCCTGTGAAGTAGTGACATGCGATATATGCCTAGTTTCCTGAAAGCGAGTCAAATATATACAGTGCATTTGGAAAGTATTCAGACCCCTTCACTTTTTTCCACATTTTGTTACGTTACAGCCTTATTCTAAAATGTATTAAATTATATTTTTCCTTCATCCATCTACACAATACCCCATAATGACCAAAGCAAAACAGGTTTTTAGAAATGTTTGCACATTTATAAAAAATAAATAAAAACATGTACCTTATTTTCATAAATATTCAGACCTTTTGCTATGAGATGCGAAATTGAGCTCAGGTGATCCTGTTTCCATTTTTTTATTTATTTTATTTCACCTTTATTTAACCAGGTAAACCAGTTGAGAACAAGTTCTCATTTACAACTGCGACCTGGCCAAGACAAAGCAAAGCAGTGCGATTAAAAACAACAACACAGAGTTACATATGGGGTAAAACAAAACAAAGTCAAAATACAACAGAAATACATATATATACAGTGTGTGCAAATGTAGCAAGTTATGGAGGTAAGGCAATAAATAGGCTATAGTGCAAAATAATTACAATTAGTATTAACACTGGAATGATAGATGTGCAAGAGATGATGATTGATCATCCTTGAGATGTTTCTACAACTTGATTGGAGTCCACCTGTGGTAAATTCAATCGATTGGACATGATTTGAAATGCACACACCTGTCTATATAAGGTCCCACAGTTGACAATGCATGTCAGAGCAAAAACCAAGCCATGAGGTTGAAGGAATTGTCCGTAGTGGTCCGAGACAGGATTGTGTCGAGGCACAGATCTGGGGAGAAGGTACCAAAAACGTTCTGCAGCATTGAAGGTCTCCAAGAACACAGTGGCCTCCATCATTCTTAAATGGAAGAAGTTTGGAACCATCAAGACTCTTCCTAGAGCTGGCTGCCCTGCCAAACTGAGAAATTGGGGGGAAAAGGGCATTGGTCAGGGAGGTGACCAAGAACCCAATGGTCACTCTGACAGCGCTCCAGAGTTCCTTGGTGGAGATGGGAGAACCTTCCAGAAGGACAACCATCTCTGCAGCACTCCACCAATCAGGCCTTCATGGTATAGTGGCCAGACGGAAGCTACTCCTCAGAAAAGGCACATGACAGCACGCTTGGAGTTTGCACAAAGGCACCTAAAGGGACTCTCAGCCCCTGAGAAACAAGATTCTCTAGTCTGATGAAACCAATATTGAACTCTTCGACCTGAAAGCCAAGCGTCACGTCTGGAGGAAACCTGGCACCATCCCTACGTGGAAGCATGGCGGTGGCAGCATCATGCTGTGGGGATGTTTTTCAGGGAAAAATGAATGGAGAAAAGTACAGAGAGATCCTTGATGAAAACATGCTCCAGAGCACTCAGGACCTCAGACTGGGGCAAAGGTTCACCTTCCAACAGGCAATGACCCTAAGCGCACAGCTAAGACAATGCGAAGTGGCTTCGGACAAGTCTCTGATTGTCCTTGAGTGCCTGCCAGAGCCCGGACTTGAACCTCTTGAAAGACCTGAAAATAGCTGTGCAGCAACGCTCCCCATCCAACCTGACAGAGAGGATCTGTAGAGAAGAATGGGAGAAACTCCCCAAATACAGGTGTGCCAAGCTGTAACGATCGTACTCCCAAGAAGACTCGAGGCTGTAATCGCTGACTAAGGTGCTTCAACAAAGTACTGAGTAAAGGGTCTGAATACTTATGTAAATGTTTTTATTTTGCAAAAATGTCCAAAAACCTGTTTTTGCTTTGTCATTATGGGGATTTTTTAAAACAATTTAATCAATTTTAGAATAAGGCTGTAACGTAACAAAATGTGGAAAAAGTCAAGGGGTCTGAATACTTTCCAAATGCACTGTACTTCCATTCATTTTTTCAACTGGTCCTGGGGGACCTTCAGACTAGTATTATGAGGCCTGTGGCGTCCTAGAGCAAAACAGCCAACAACAACAACAACGTAACACGTGTCCGCAAGAGTCTCACCTTAGTGTGTATCCCAAACTGTTCAGACACTACAGACATACGTTTGCAGATCAGTTGTACCGACTTCAGACGAGTCCCAAGATGCTTGTGGGGGTCGTGAGAGCAAAACTGAGAACACCATCGTGTTTGTGAGAGTCTCATCTCGACTTTCGGGATGTCTCATGGTCTTACAAACACGGCTGTCACCTTTCACCGCAGATGCAGAAGTGTGACATCGGGATGCCGGTGGATTGGGACGCATCCAGTGCAAAAACAGAAATCTCTAGTTTAAACTGACGAATCTTTATGAAATTTTTATGGGATTTTTTTATTATGCTAATTCGATGTTTGCAGATATTGACTCTAGGGGTTTTAACTCGTAAATCTCTAAAACTGATAAGCTGGCTTTACTATAAAAATATTTGCAAATGCCTGTTAGACATGGCTGTAGCTAGATACTGTCTGCTCTACCTAACTAGGTCCATTTGTGGTAAGCTGTCATCAAGGCAAAGGTGGCTATTTGAAGAATCTCACATCTCAAATATATTTTGATTTGAAATGAACTATATTTGATTTTGATTTGTTTAACGCTTTTTTGGTAACTACATGATTCCATTTGTGTTATTTCATAGTTCTGATGTCTTCACTATTATTCAACAATGTAAAAAATTGTAAAAATAAAGCAAAACCCTTGAATGAGTAGGCATTCTAAAACTTTTGACCGGTAGTGTATCTATGTTCAACTAGTCTACCCTAATGGTGTTATGCTGGCACAGCTCAACTGTCGTTCAAACTGTGCAATGGAGTATAATTTACGGTAGCGGTGTGTGGGTAAAATCACTGAGGAAGCAAAGCCAGTAAAAAAGCCATATTACAACCTATGTTGTGATAATTGCGTTGTTTGCTCTATAATCCATTTGTTCTATACAATAAGGCCATGATAACAAAAATTCACATACGTTTGTTTCATCACACAAAACCGGAGAGCAACATCTGTCCGGTGAAGTCCACAAAGCAACAGGGGATCAGAGTGTTTGTGTCTCAGGTGAAGAGGGTGGATCTGATCTCCATCACCTAGGACTTGACATAGATTAAGTAGATTAATCAAATCTCACATTGTTGTCAATTTCTGCTCATTCTGCATGCTTTATCAATCAGCTGTAACTGTATGTGCACTCGTAAATCAGGTCCTTTCTTGAGCTGGGCTCTGGGATATAACAGCCGTTGAGTATCTGATTTTATGGTGGATTGTGGAGGAGGGGGTTGAGTGTGTTGGAGTATGTGAGTATGTGCGTGTGAGTTTGTCCGGCATCTGTTGTGGGGGGTGGGATGTTGGGGGGGAGTTATGGGATGGACCACGGGAATTATTTGCTAGGATAATAATTGCTTGTCAATAAATTAAATGTAATACAATGGCAATCCGGGTTATATGTTAAAATCCTACGCATGAATTGCCGACATTATTACGCATATTAATTGATAATGATGGAAAATAGGATATGCATTTTTTTTAAATAGTTATATATATATATATATATATATATATATATATATATATATATATATATATATATATATATATATAGGTGACAGCATTGGATATGCTTTTTGGCGGTTAATCTGCTTCTGTTTTGTGGGTGGCACTGTGTGCTGTTTTTCGATGGATGGGTCCTGGCCTCTCGGGGCCTTAGGGATCCGGAGGTACGTGGGTGGGATGTCGATCATTGGGATGACGGCTCAACTTGGGATGGGGAGGGGCTTTAGCGGGGGAATTAGTGGAGAACAATTGAAGGGTTACTCAGTAGCAATGCAAATATCACGGTACAGCTATATGGACACTCAATCATTACGGTATTTGTTATTGGTAAATTTACAAACATATATAATGATAAATAGACTTGAAACTTGTATCTCATTATGGTGTATGGTGAAATAAGTATAGCCAGTTATAATTGTAATGGCTTAGCTGATCATAACAAAAGAAGAACAATATTTACATGGCTCAAAGAGAAGGAATATAATATCTATTGTATACAGGAAACTCATTCAACAATTCGAGATGAAGTTGCATGGAAAAAGGAATGGGGGGGAGGGGGGAATATACTTCTCCCATGGGCAAAGAAATTCAAAAGGGGTGATGATATTAATTAATAGTAATTTTGATCCGAATGTGCAATTGTTCAAATAGATACGCAAGGTAGATGGATTATTTTAAATATGTTGGACCATAAACAGATATGGCTCATTAACCTTTACGGACCAAATAATGATGATCCACACTTCTTTGACTATATATAATAAATTATCAACCCTGCAAGCAATTCAAGACAATATTATTATGGTGGGGGATTATAATACTGTTTTAAATAGCTCAATGGACCGTAAAAGGAAATCACACCACAAACAATCACCCACATGCTCGTAAGGAAATTGTGAATGTCATGGATACATTAGAACTAGTAGATATATGGAGGCTTAAATATACTGATCTAGTGAGATATACATGGCGGAGACTCAATCAAGCTAGTCGTCTTGACTTCTTTCTTATCTCATTCTTGTTGGCACAAAATGTCACGATCGTTTTGAGATGCGGACCAAGGCGCAGCGTGAAAGGCGTACATTATTTATTTAGTGTACACAACACGAACCAAAACAACAAAACGATACGTGAAGTCCTAGGTCATACAACAAACCAAACGGAACAAGATCCCACCTAAACTAGTGAAAACAGGCTGCCTAAGTATGGTCTCCAATCAGAGACAACGAGCTACAGCTGTCTCTGATTGGGAACCACCCTGGCCAACAAAGATATACACGATCTAGAACGAAAAACATAGAAAACTAAACAATGAAAATCCACACCCTGGCTCAACATTTAAGAGTCCCCAGAGCCAGGCGTGACACAAAAAGTGTTGATAGGGGACAGAATGCGGTCGGACCATCGTATAATTGGCATATACATTACTCTAACTGAATTTCCACGTGGGCGAGGGATATTGGAAATTTAATCAAAGCCTATTGGATGATAATTTATTTATAATTAGAACAAAGGAATTTATAACTGACTTTTTCCGACATAACATAGGTACAGCAAATCCCCCTTATTGTATGGGACACCTTTAAATGTGCCTTTAGAGGCCATGCAATTCAGTACTCATCTCGAAAACAAAAGAAATTTAGGTCAAAAGAGTTTATACTAACAAAGGAAATAGAAAGTCTAACAGAACAGATAGATGGCAATAAAAACTGTAACATAGAGGCTAAGAATAAATTAGAGGAAAAACAAAAAGAAATGGAGAAACTTATTCAAGAAAGATCAAGTGTAATATATTATAAAAATAAAGCAAACTGGATGGAATATGGGGGAAAAATGCACAAAATTCTTTTTAATCTTCAACATAGGAATGCTACCAAAAATAACTTAATGAAACTGGTTACAATTGACGGAGTCACCCATGATTCACCAAATGATATTTTGAAGGAAGAAACAAAGTACTTTAAGCATATGTTTTCGTTTCAGTCGCCTCCATCTCCTCTAACTGAAGTTAATTGTAGAGATTTTTTTTTCTATTGATAATGTAAAATTAACAGCCATACAGAAAGACTCATGTGAAGGTGAAATTACAGAGGAGGAACTTCTGGATGCAATTAAGTCCGGGAAAACTCCAGGGTTGGATGGCATACCAGTCGAGGTATACCAAACCTTTTTTGATATACTAAGTGGACCGTTATTAGCATGTTTTAACCACTCCTATGTAAATGGTAGATTATCTGACACTCAAGAAGAAGGTCTGATCTCATTATTACTGAAACAGGATACAAGTGGAAAATATAAAGATCCAGTCCATTTAAAAAATTGGAGGCCCCTTACACTTCAGTGTTGTGATGCAAAAATTCTAGCAAAATGTATAGCGCAAAGAATTAAAAAGGTATTGTCGGATATTATTCATTCTAATCAGACAGGTTTTTTTTACATGGAAGATACATTGGAGATAATATAAGGCAAGTATTGGAAACAATAGAACACTATGGAAAATATGGGAAACCAGGCCTGCTATTCATAGCAGACTTCAAAAAGGCATTTGATAAAGTACGACTGGGGTTTATATATAAATGCCTGGAGCATTTCAATTTTGGAGAATCTCTTATAAAATGGGTCAAAATCATGTATAGTAACCCTAGGTGTAAAATAGTAAATAATGGCTATTTCTCAGAAAGTTTTTAACTGTCAAGAGGAGTGAAACAAGGTTGTCCATTATCGGCATATCTATTTATTGTGGCCATTGAGATGTTAGCTATTAAAATCAGATCAATAATAATATCAGAGGATTAGAAATCCAGGGCTTAAAAACAAAGGTGTCATTGTACGCTGATGATTCATGTTTTCTTTTAAATCCACAACTAGAATCCCTCCACAGCCTCATAGAGGATCTAGATACATTTTCTAACCCTCTGGATTACAACCAAATTATGATAAATGTACTATATTACGTATTGGATCACCAACAAATACAATTTTTACATTACCATGTAGTTTACCAATAAAATGGCTGATGGTGATGTGGATATACTCGGAATACATATCCCAAAGGAAATAAATGATCTCACTTCAATAAATTTTAATAGAAAGTTAGCAAAAATAGATAAGATCTTACTACCATGGAAAGGAAAATACCTGTCAATTTGTGGAAAAATCACCTGATTAACTCTTTAGTATTATCCCAGTTTACCTATTTGCTTATGGTCTTGCCTACGCCTAGCGAACAGTTTTTTTAATTCTATGAGAAAAAAATATTCAATTTTATTTGGAACGGCAAGCCAGACAAAATTAAAAGGGCCTATTTATATAATGAATATGAATTCAGAGGACAGAAAGTATTAAATATTAAAGCATTAGACCTATCACTAAAAGCTTCAGTCATACAAAAGTTATACTTAAATCCGAACTGGTTCTCAAGCAAATTAGTAAGATTGTCTCACCCAATGTTCAAGAATGGCCTTTTTCCCTTTATTCAGATTACAACCACTTATTTTCAGTTATTTGAAAAAGGAAATCATCTCCCAAATATCACTATTTCTAAAACAAGCCATAGAAAGTTGGTTGCAATTTCAATTGAATCCTCCAGAAACGACAGAACAAATAATGCAACAAATATTGTGGTTAAATTCAAATATACTAATTGACAAAAAAACCTTTATTTTTTGACAGAATGTTTAAAAAGGTATAATCTTCGTAAATGATATCATCGGTAGGACTGGTGGAGTTATGTCACACATGCAGCTAACAAAAACATATGGAAATGTCTGCTCTACCCAAAATTACAACCAAATAATTGCAGCCTTACCGCAAAAGTGGAAGAGGAAAGTGGAAGGGGGAGAAAGTAAGGAACTTGTCTGTCGGCCTTGCATTAAAGAACATAATTGGTTAAGGAAAACTGTGATAAATAATAAAGTATATCAGTTTCACTTAAGGACCAAAGGATTGACAGCCGTCCCATATAGATTGCAAAGTAGTTGGGAAGAGATCTTTGACGTACCAATCCCATGGCATAGTGTTTATGAACTGACATGCAAAAGCGACACCAGATTCAAAAATTTTAATCTTTCAATTTAAATTATTATATAAAATTCTTGCTACCAATAGAATGTTATTTATATGGGGGATACAATCTTCCCAGCTCTGCAGATTTTGCTGTGAAGAGACAGAATCATTAGATCATTTGTTTTGGTTCTGTCCATTTGTAGCTTGTTTTTGGACACAGGTCCAGGAATGGCTAAAGGATTGCAATATTTACCTGGAACTAACCTTGCAGATAGCATTACTGGGTGATCTGAAAAGTCATAGTCAATCGATCAATAATATAATAATACTTTTAGCAAAAATGTTTATTTTTAATTCACAATCTGTAGAAGCAATGATAATAGAAAGGTTCAGAACTTTTGTAAAACATCACAGTACGGTTGAAATATATATGGCAAATAGAAATCCTATATGGATGGTGTTAAGAGATAGATGGGAGGTGTTGAATGGAGTAGAAGGATGGGACTAATAACAAATAACAACAAATAATAACAAGATAACTAATAATGTAAGCATACTGTGTCCATAATAAGTATATAGGTTGTATGTTGGGAGCTTTTGGGAAAGAGCACAATTAGAAAGATGTGGCATATAGAAGCACACCGGATGGACATCATGAAAATGATCGGAGAGGTTGAGAGTAGAAGTAGTTCAGGAGCAAAAACAAATAAAATAGGAATTATTGTAAAATTGACTGTGTCCATAAGGTGTAGATAGTAAGTATAAGCTGGAAGTAGAGGCCTGGGCATTGTTGTTCACTAATTTACCCCAAGTAGGGAAAGGATGGCGGGGTTGAAAAGTAATAAAGGGGAGCATATATATATAAAACATGGGGGATTGGAAGTGATGCAGACAATTACATTGATGGAAGTTACAATCTATCTGCAATATTAAGCTGATCTACCCCCCCCCTACTACACTAAAAACTAACTTAAAGATACTAAAATACGATTTAGTCCTATAAATGTTGCTAAATGTCATGTGGTAGTCCTTGGTACTGATTTCAACCTTTTTTTTCTCACCCTACTTGTGGACTAGTTGAATGCCAATGCCAATCTCCTCTCTTTCAGTCTGTGGCTCTGTCATACGCTTTTAGTTTTAGTTTTAATAAGCTACCTAGCTAAAATACTTGCTAGCCTAAATTCCTTGCATGGTAAACAATGAACTAGCTAAGTTAGCTAGCTAGTTAATGTGAGCCTACTAGGCTACATCTAAAACAATGAACCAGCTAAGTTAGCTAGCTAGTTAATGTGAGCCTACTAGGCTACATCTAAAACAATGAACTAGCTAAGTTAGCTAGCTAGTTAATGTGAGACTACTAGGCTACATCTAGGCTACATATTGAACTTAAATCGTCTCAGGTCAGTGGCACAACATATTAATTTATGTTTAGATCAGAATCGGCGTCATAATCATTGGCCCGTACAGAGTATTAAGTCAAAACCACAAATACAAATCCCTATCTCCATCCAAGGTTTAGGATTTTTTAATCAAAAGGAGGCCAAATGCTTGCTGGGGACGAGACCCATAATAACAAGAGCACAATACACGGTACTCACAAGACCAACGGACATGGGACAAAAGGACAATGGGGAACAGAGGGCACATATATACACACACACTAATCAGGGGGAATGGGAACCAAGTGTGTGTAATGAGACATGACAGTCCCGCGGTTGGTGGTAATGAACCAGATCAGTGACACCTAGAAGGCCGATGACGTAGACCTCCGGAGCTGGTGAACGGACTGAGCAGCAGTATCGGGGGATCCGTGACAGCATCAGATACATGGGCTACACATACTGAGACAGAGGCGTGCTTTTCCCTCGCTCAAATGAGTTCTCCAGTGAGATTCAGCTACTTGCGAATTGACAGAAAATTATGAAAGCACAGAGGAAGACAAAATATAAATTATTTAAAAATTGTTATTATATATTGGTCAACTATTTGGGAAGCCTGGCTTACACTGATAATTTTTTTTTTTTTTTTTTGTCTTTTAGACAATACTGTGTGGTGCCTGGGCTTCTTCCTGGAGTGGATTCCAGATACAGAAACAGAATTCCTTTGCCTTTGTCTGTCATTGTAGCAGAACTGTATCCTGTGAACTGTATCCCTCTCGATGGATTGGACATGATGCTGTTTTTTAGCAGAAGATGACTCAAGATGAGCTAAATGGCAGTTTGATCATGACAACAGTCCTCCCACAGCTTTACAAATATTCCTGAACTTACTGTATGTTTCTTTGGAATGGCAATTTCATCATGACCACCTCTCCCATCATCTGCTGCTCACCAGTACTCTTGGCTACAGATTGTTACACCAGATAATGTGATTTAACCAAAGATTTTTGGTGTCTATTGCTGGGAGTTACAGGATAGGTACTGTTTGGTGTAGCACATAATTTTTTACCAACCTTAGCTTCGCGATGCTGTCTTCGTCCTCGATTCGTGGAAACAGGAGTCTCATAAAATGTCTGTGTCCAGTTGCAGGGGTCAGTTTGACTTTAGAAAATGCTCCATTATTTAAAAATAATAAAAATAATAGTAATATCCATGAAGTAATCCACTGCCATCTTGTCTGTTTCAAGTCTTCTCTCATTGATCGATCAATGCTTGATTATTAGCATATGAACAACTTCAGTTTGGCCTAGTTATTGTTCATTAGCATACATTTGCATTCATCCTCTTAAATCTCTTAAAATAGCCCTATACTCTTCTTGTGCAATGTATAGTCTGCTGTACTGTCTGCCTGTTTGGACTGTCTGCCTGTCTTGGTGAGAATCTTAAGTTAATAAAATAGTCTTCTTTAGTTTGTGTGTATATTATGATTTTACATTTAAGTATGACCTCCTAAAACTGGAATCGTCTTTTGGGCATCATGGGAATGTAACATTTTAATACATTATTTTGAATACATTTTAATAATATTCACTGGTGTGACATAAAACACTTTTTTCGTTCCTTGTATTAATGGCAGTGTTTGCCTAATAATATAATAAGTATTTATCTGTGAAAGTAGACGTTGAACTTGAACCCTGTTTCAACAATCATCAGCTAATCCAGAAAATCATTTCCTAAATGACAGTAAAGTGAACAGCCGCTAGGTTTTTCTAGAATGTTTTGATGTCTCATACCTTACGAAAAGGATAGTCAAAACTATACAGGCAAAAAAATGTAGGCCTATAGCATTTTAAAACATGTCCAAAAGCTATAAGCTTTATTTCCTTGTCTCTCATTTTATTCAATGGCTTCACCTGAGTGTCCTCCAGCCAGGGTAGGGCAGCACTTTACAACATTCCAATGTAATAGTCTTGTGAATCTCTCATAGTCACGACTTCCTCCGAAGCTGCCTCCCCTCCTCGTTCGGGCAGGCTTCGGCGTTCGTCGTCACCGGCCTTCTAGCCACTGCCGCTCCTCATCTCATCATTCCATTTGTTTTGTCTTGTTTATTACACACACCTGGTTCATATCCCCTCATTAGTACGTGTACAAGTGTTCCCTCTGCCCCCTTGTCTTTGTGTGTGATTGTTTATTGTGGCGGTGACTCTAGCTCGGTGGAGCTACTTTGTATTGTGTATCTACAGGATATTCACCCGTGTGCCTTGTTTCTCCAGTGCGCGTGCGTTTCTGGAGTGTATTACTGCATTGCTGCGTACCGCTGTGTTCCTGATTAAACTAGATATTCTGTGATTTACCCTCCTGCGCCTGACTCCATCCGAAATCAACCGCCACGCAGGCATATTGTTTTGATTGAAAATGGGAACAATGGGAGCGATGATTCATTTAAATGTCAGTGTCCACGCAGGGCACCATTTTCCAACATTCAAATGTTATAGTCTTGTAAATCACTCATGCATATTTTTTTCAAGACATGAGGTGAGTGTCAAAATGGTTTTAAAAGATTTGTGTCTCTATATCCCAGTACAGTCAAACCCTTTAATCAGAGACTGTGGTTACTTTGTGTCTCTATAGCCCAGTACAGTCAAACCCTTTAATCAGAGACTGTGGTTACTTTGTGTCTCTATAGCCCAGTACAGTCAAACCCTTTAATCAGAGGCTATTGTTACTTTGTGTCTCTAAAATCACAATGTTTCCATTTCTATAGTCATGTAACAAAGTATTTTTTAAATTGAAACATCCAAATGTCGGCCTTTTACCGGATTAATTTTGTCCACGTGAAATGTTTTATTTTCATAACTGATAAAAATGCAGTATGCTATAGCCTATAGATAATATTCTGCCCCTATGAACACATTTATTGTTGGCCATATAAAGAGCAGCTATGCATCATTTAATGAAAAGCAGCAAACAGACACGTTGTTTCACATTCTTTAATAAAATACTCATAAACAGAAACAGGCAATAGGCTACAGAGCCTGGCTTCACAGTTTCCCCGCCAAACAGGCCTACAATAAAACTCGACATATCTCAACGACGTCGAGGGGGTCTCTGCGCTGTGTAGTACCTTCCACAAAAAGTTTTGCTTGACAAAAAAGACAAGTAAGGGTGGGTTTGCACCCAGGTCGTCTGCACGCCATAAGACTATGTTAGCCCGTTGAGCTAAAGCCTAGGCATTAGCTTGGGGAAGCTTACAGAAGTCTGTTTAACACACTGCACACTCTTACACTGCACAGCCCCGGTGGAGTATGTCCAGCCTAAGTATTACTGTAATCCAGACCCACAAAACCGTGTTAGCCCAGTAAGCTAAAGCCTAGGCATTAGTTCAGAGGAGATCGGTGACCCGATCCTGCAGGTTCATGCTCTACAACATTCGCAGAGTACGACCCTACCTCACACAGAAAGCGGCACAGGTCCTAATCCAGGCACTTGTCATCTCCCGTCTGGATTACTGCAACTCGCTGTTGGCTGGGCTCCCTGCCTGTGCCATTAAACCCCTACAATTTATCCAGAACGCCGCAGCCCGTCTGGTGTTCAACCTTCCCAAGTTCTCTCATGTCACCCCGCTCCTCCGCACACTCCACTGGCTTCCAGTTGAGGCTCGCATCTACTACAAGACCATGGTGCTTGCCTATGGAGCTGTGAGGGGAACGACACCGCCTTACCTTCAGGCTCTGATCAGACCCTACACCCAAACGAGGGCACTACGTTCATCCACCTCTGGCCTGCTAGCCCCCCTACCTCTACGGAAGCACAGTTCCCGCTCAGCCCAGTCAAAGCTATTCGCTGCTCTGACACCCCAATGGTGGAACAAGCTCCCCCACGATGCCAGGACAGCGGAGTCAATGACCACCTTCCGGAGACACTTGAAACCCTACCTCTTTAAGGAATACCTGGAATAGTATAAAGTAATCCTTCTTCCCCACCGCCCATAAAAAGTCGCTCTGGATAAGAGCGTCTGCTAAATGATGTAAATGTAAATGTAAATGTTAGCACAATTCTTACATGTCCAGCCCGAGTGTTTCTTTAATTCAGCCCAAGCTATACAGTGCCTTGCAGAAGTATTCATCCCCCTTGGCGTTTTTCCTATTTTGTTGCATTACAACCTGTAATTTTTATTTGGATTTCAACTAATGGACATATACAAAATAGTCGAAATTGGTGAAGTGAAATGAAAAAAATTACTTGTTTAAAAAAAATTCTAAAAAATAAATAACAGAGAAGTGGTGTGTGCATATGTATTCACCCCCTTTCATATTAAGCCCCTAAATAAGATCTGGTGCAACCAATTACCTTCAGAAGTCACATAATTAGTTAAATAAATTCCACCTGTGTGCAATCTAAGTGTCACATGATCTCAGTATATATACACATGTTCTGAAAGGCCCCAGAGTCTGCAACACCACCAAGCAAGCTGCACCACCAAGCAAGCGGCACCATGAAGACCAAGGAGCTCTCCAAACAGGTCAGGGACAAAGTTGTGGAGAAGTACAGATCAGGGTTGGGTTATAAAAAAATATCTGAAACTTTGAACATCCCCACGGAACACCATTAAATCCATTTTTAAAAAATTGAAAGAATATGGCACCACAACAAACCTGCCAAGAGGACCGCCCACCAAAACTCACGGACCAGGCAAGGAATGATGGATGGTGATAAATACAGGGAAATTCTTGAGAGAAACCTGTTTCAGTCTTCCAGAGATTTGAGACTGGGACATAGGTTCACCTTCCAGCAGGACAATGACCCTAAGCATACTGCTAAAGCAACACTTGAGTGGTTTAAGGGGAAACATTTAAATGTATTCGAATGGCCTAGTCAAAGCCCAGACCTCAATCCAATTGAGAATCTGTGGTATGACTTAAAGATTGCTGTACACCAGCGGAACCCATCCAACTTGAAGGAGCTGGAGCAGTTTTGCCTTGAAGAATGGCCAAAAATCCCAGTGGCTAGATGTGCCAAGTTTATAGAGACATACCCCAAGAGACTTGTAGCTGTAATTGCTGCAAAAGGTGGCTCTACAAAGTATTCACTTTGGGGGTGTGAATAGTTATGCACGCTCAAGTATTCTATATTTTTGTCTTATTTCTTGTTTGTTTCACAATAAAAAATATTTTGCATCTTCAAAGTGGTAGGCATGTTGTGTAAATCAAATAATACAACCCCCACCCCCACCCCCAAAATCAATTTTAATTCCAGGTTGTAAGGCAACAAAATAGGAAAAATGCCAGGGGGGTGAATACTTTCACAAGTCACTGTTGAAGTTCTGACGTGGACAGCTGAGATGAAGCAATTTAATCAATAATACTTTCTGTCATCTCCATCCCTGTAAGGGCATTCAGAATGTGTGTGTTGTGTGTTTTGTTTTGTCTTGTGTGTTGTGTGTTGTGTGTTATGTTGTTGATTTTGGTAGGCAGATTGAATCCTGAGTGAAAAACACGCATTAACAGATTATTGAAGCCTGGTCTATTCATTCATATGAGACAGAGTGAAAACACGCTTTCACAGATTATTGAAGCCTGGTCTATTCATTCATATGAGACAGAGTGAAAACACACATGAGAACAGAAAAAGTAGTGAAAAATAATGACATCCTGTTTTCTGAGGCGGAGAGGAGAGGAGAGGAGAGGAGAGGAGAGGAGAGGAGAGGAGAGGAGAGGAGAGGAGAGGGAGAGGAGAGGGAGAGGGAGAGGAGGGAGGGAGGGGGGAGAGGAGGAGGAGAGGAGAGGAGAGGAGAGGAGAGGGAGAGGAGAGGAGAGGGAGAGGAGGGGGAGGGGAGGAGGAGGGAGGGGGAGGGAGGAGGGGAGGGGAGGGGGAGAGGAGAGGAGAGGAGAGGAGAGGAGAGAGAGGAGAGGGAGAGGAGAGGAGAGGAGAGGAGAGGTGAGTTTGACCAGAGCCCTATGGGGAAGAGGGTTCCTAACATAGTGCACTACGTTTGACCAGAGCCCTATGGGGAAGAGGGTTCCTAACATAGTGCACTACGTTTGACCAGAGCCCTATGGGGAAGAGGGTTCCTAACATAGTGCACTACGTTTGACCAGAGCCCTATGGGGAAGAGGGTTCCTAACATAGTGCACTACGTTTGACCAGAGCCCTATGGGGAAGAGGGTTCCTAACATAGTGCACTACGTTTGACCAGAGCCCTATGGGGAAGAGGGTGTCATTAGGTGTGCAGCTTTATAGTGAGTTGTGTGTTGAAAAGGATATGAGGGAGATCAGGTCTGGTCTGGTAACATCTCCCTCATATTGACTGACTGCTGTTTTCATAATCATCAGAGCTAATATCAATGATGGGATTCTGATGATGACTGGTGGTAAAGACGGACATGGTTTAGGGTTTTCAACTCTCTCTGTCACACACAGGCAAGCACCCGACACAAGAACGAACACACGCTCTCGCACACAGATGAAACGCCGGACTGACGAATGCATGCACGCACACACACACACACACACACACACACACACACACAAACACACACACACACACAAACACACTCACTATATAAACTTTCTGATAAGATTACCTTTTACCCTCTACACCCATTACTGAATGGTTTGACCCTGAATCAAGGCTCAAACATGCAGATGATTAGAAAATAATAACAGATGTTTAATGTGATCCCGAATGATGCAGAAAACGATACTAGGTTATATTGATTTAGAATGGGAGAGGTGCATCATTGTCACGGAATCAGCCGAGGCTGCCCCTCCTCCTTGCTCGGGCAGGCTTCGGCGTTCGTCGTCCCCGGAGTACTAGCTGCCACCGATCTATGTTTCGGTGTTTGACTTGTTGTGTCCTGATTGTGTACACCTGTTCCCCATTATGTTGTATTGTATTCCCTATTTAACCCTCTTGTCGTTCATTGTGTGTTGTGTGTTATTGTATTCGTCATCGGCAGTGTTCGTGTGCGGGTTGGTTTTTCCTCCTTGTGTTGTAGATTGTTTTCTTCTCTGGTTACTTTCGAGTAAAGTACGTTTCCAGTAAGCTCTGTGTCCTGCGTTTGACTTCGCCTACCGCATTTCACCGTCGCTTTCTTACAATCATGTATAATACTAGGTTATATTGGATTTAGAATGGGAGAGGTACAGTGAGGGAAAAAAGTATTTGATCCCCTGCTGATTTTGTACGTTTGCCCACTGACAAAGAAATGATCAGTCTATAATTTTAATGGTAGGTTTATTTGAACAGTGAGAGACAGAATAACACCAAATAATTCCAGAAAAACGCATGTCAAAAATGTTATAAATTGATTTGCATTTTAATGAGGGAAATAAGTATTTGACCCCCTCTCAATCAGAAAGATTTCTGGCTCCCAGGTGTCTTTTATACAGGTAACGAGCTGAGATTAGGAGCACACACTTAAAGGGAGTGCTCCTAATCTCAGCTTGTTACCTGTATAAAAGACACCTGTCCACAGAAGCAATCAATCAATCAGATTCCAAACTCTCACCATGGCCAAGACCAAAGAGCTCTCCAAGGATGTCAGGGACAAGATTGTAGACCTACACAAGGCTGGAATGGGCTACAAGACCATCGCCAAGCAGCTTGGTGAGAAGGCGACAACAGTTGGTGCGATTATTCGCAAATGGAAGAAACACAAAAGACCTGTCAATCTCCCTCGGCCTGGGGCTCCATGCAAGGTCCCCTGTAGCTCAGTTGTAGAACATGGCGCTTGCAACGCCAGGGTTGTGGGTTCGTTACCCACGGGGGCCAGTATGAAAAATGTATGCACTCACTAACTGTAAGTCGCTCTGGATAAGAGCGTCTGCTAAATGACTAAAATGTAAATGTAAATCTCACCTCGTGGAGTTGCAATGATCATGAGAATGGTGAGGAATCATCCCAGAACTACACGGGAGGATCTTGTCAATGATCTCAAGGCAGCTGGGACCATAGTCACCAAGAAAACAATTGGTAACACACTACGCCGTGAAGGACTGAAATCCTGCAGCGCCCATAGGTCCCCCCTGCTAAAGAAAGCACATATACAGGCCCGTCTGAAGTTTGCCAATAAACATCTGAATGATTCAGAGGAGAACTGGGTGAAAGTGTTGTGGTCAGATGAGACCAAATGGAGCTCTTTGGCATCAACTCAACTCGCCGTGTTTGGAGGAGGAGGAATACTGCCTATGACCCCAAGAATACCATCCCCACCGTCAAACATGGAGGGTGGAAACATTATGCTTTGGGGTGTTTTTCTGCTAAGGGGACAGGACAACTTCACCGCATCAAAGGGACAATGGACGGGGCCATGTACCGTCAAATCTTGGGTGAGAACCTCCTTCCCTCAGCCAGGTCATTGAAAATGGGTCGTGGATGGGTATTCCAGCATGACAATGACCCAAAACACACAGCCAAGGCAACAAAGGAGTGGCTCAAGAAGAAGCACATTAAGGTCCTGGAGTGGCCTAGCCAGTCTCCAGACCTTAATCCAATAAAAAAATCTGTGGAGGGAGCTGAAGGTTCGAGTTGCCAAACGTCAGGTTCGAAACCTTAATGACAGAGAGGAATGGGACAAAATCCCTCCTGAGATGTGTGCAAACCTGGTGGCCAACTACATGAATCGTCTGACCTCTGTGATTCCCAACAAGGGTTTTGCCACCAAGTACTAAGTCATGTTTTGCAGAGGGGTCAAATACTTATTTCCCTCATTAAAATGCAAATCAAATTTTTTTGGGATTTTTTTGGTTGTTATTCTGTCTCTCACTGTTCAAATAAATCTACCATTAAAATTATAGACTGATCATGTCTTTGTCAGTGGGAAAACGTACGATATCAGCAGGGGATCAAATACTTTTTTCCCCTCACTGTACATCATATATAATACTAGGTCATATTGGATTTAAAATGGGAGAGGTACTTCTGAATGCTACGTCTGAGTCATCTGCCGTGTCATTTCCTGACCAACGGTTTTTAGACCAGTTCTTCATTTGTTATTGAGGAAGATAACAGAAAGTGAAACAGACGTCGCCTGCGTCCCAAATGGTTCCCCCCTGTCCCCCTCTACGGCACACTACCCTATGGGCTCTGGTCAAAAGTAATGCACTATATAGGAAATAGGGTGCCGTATCGGACACGTCCAGTGTCCCTTTGTGCTTTCTACCCACTACCTCTAAAAAGGTAATGTCATTTCTCTCTTGCTGTGTCATGGGGTAGTCTTCAGGACGCGTAGCAGACAGGTTGAAATATTGAATATATGTCACAGATAGCATCGTGCGTTCAGGCAGACAGGCTCGGACGAGGCATCTGATTGGATTACAGCTGAGAAACGCTGTCCCATCACAACCAATCATCTCAGAGCATTCTCCGTCGAGACAACCAATCTGCATTCAATCAGATGGATGAGAGAGAGAGAGAGAGAGAGAGAGAGAGAGAGAGAGAGAGAGAGAGAGAGAGAGAGAGAGAGAGAGAGAGAGAGAGAGAGAGAGAGAGAGAGAGAGAGAGAGAGAGAGAGAGAGAATGTCAGGGCTTTTTAACTGATCTATCATAAAGACAACTATGATTGATATGTAATATATATTGATATGATTGATTATCAGTACACTGTTATCTGACAGACAGAAATGCCAGAGATCTATTTTTTATGCATGTTTGGAATGACAATGACCACAGGAGCTGGCGATACAGCACAAACTGATCTGGGGTCAGGAGCTGGGGCCAGGCTGTCAACCATAGGAGCTGGTGATACAGCACAAACTGATCTGGGGTCAGGATCTGGGGCCAGGCTGTCGACCATAGGAGCTGGTGATACAGCACAAACTGATCTGGGGTCAGGCTGTCGCTGATGAAGATAGAGTTTAATATTCATGACAATATTGACAGGGTCACAGATAAAAATAGATAATATGTGGTTCCTTTATGTGTTTGATTGTTCAATGGCCCTTGTCAAGCATACATACAGTGAGGAGAACAAGTATTTGATACACTGCCAATTGTGCAGGTTTTCCTACTTACAAAGTATGTAGAGGTCTGTAATTTTTAGAGAGTGAGAGACGGAATCTAAAACAAAAATCCAGAAAATCACATTGTATGATTTTTAAGTAATTAATTTGCATTTTATTACATGTCATAAGTATTTGATCACCTACCAACCAGTAAGAATTCCGGCTCTCACAGACCTGTTAGTTTTTCTTTAAGAAGCCCTCCTGTTCTCCACTCATTACCTGTATTAACTGCACCTGTTTGAACTCGTTACCTGTATAAAAGACACCTGTCCACACACTCAATCAAACAGACTCCAACCTCTCCACAATGGCCAAGACCAGAGAGCTGTGTAAGGACATCAGGGATAAAATTGTAGACCTGCACAAGGCTGGGATGGGCTACAGGACAATAGGCAAGCAGCTTGGTGAGAAGGCAACAACTGTTGGCGCAATTATTAGAAAATGGAAGAAGTTCAAGATGAAGGTCAATCAGCCTCGGTCTGGGGCTCCATGCAAGATCTCACCTCGTGGGGCATCAATGATCATGAGGAAGGTGAGGGATCAGCCCAGAACTACACGGCAGGACCTGGTCAATGACCTGAAGAGAGCTGGGACCACAGTCTCAAAGAAAACCATTAGTAACACACTACGCCGTCATGGATTAAAATCCTGCAGCGCTACGCAAGGTCCCCCTGCTCAAGCCAGCGCATGTCCAGGCCCGTCTGAAGTTTGCCAATGACCATCTGGATGATCCAGAGGAGGAATGGGAGAAGGTCATGTGGTCTGATGAGACAAAAATATAGCTTTTTGGTCTAAACTCCACTCGTCGTGTTTGGAGGAAGAAGAAGGATAGAGTACAACCCAAGAACACCATCCCAACAATGAAGCATGGAGATGGAAACATCATTCTTTGGGGATGCTTTTCTGCAAAGGGGACAGGACGACTGCACCGTATTGAGGGGAGGATGGATGGAGCCATGTATCTCGAGATCTTGGCCAACAACCTCCTTCCTTCAGTAAGAGCATTGAAGATGGGTCGTGGCTGGGTCTTCCAGCATGACAACGACCCGAAACACACAGCCAGGGCAACTAAGGAGTGGCTCCGTAAGAAGCATCTCAAGGTCCTTGAGTGGCCTAGCCAGTCTCCAGACCCTGAACCCAATAGAAAATCTTTGGAGGGGAGCTGAAAGTCCGTATTGCCCAGCGACAGCCCTGAAACCTGAAGGATCTGGAGAAGGTCTGTATGGAGGAGTGGGCCAAAATCCCTGCTGCAGTGTGTGCAAACCTGGTAAAGACATACAGGAAACAAATGATCTCTGTAATTGCAAACAAAGGTTTCTGTACCAAATATTAAGTTCTGCTTTTCTGATGTATCAAATATTTATGTCATGCAATAAAATGCAAATTAATTACTTAAATATCATACAATGTGATTTTCTGGATTTTTGTTTTAGATTCCGTTCTCACAGTTGAAGTGTACCTATGATAAAAAATTATAGACCTCTACATGCTTTGTAAGTAGGAAAACCTGCAAAATCGGCAGTGTATCAAATACTTGTTCTCCCCACTGTATGTGGGTGCTAATGAGTCAAGTATACTGTAGTTCATTCTCATTTTTTTCATAAAACATTATGACTTTATGACTCATTCTTATGGAACACTACAAAGGTTTTACTCTACTGTGTGTGATGGCTCCATTCTCTCTATTTATTGTCTTGGGTTATAGGTTTCATCCAGTGGCACAAAGCCTGAGTCAGTTCAATCAACCAAGTGCAGGGAGTCAACTACGGACCAGTGAATGGCAGAACTACATGACGTAAAACACTCTGCTGTTCTACAACTCCCTGTACCGTGATGTCAAACACTCTCCTGTTCTACAACTCCCTGTAACGTGATGTAAAACACTCTGCTGTTCTACAACTCCCTGTACCGTGATGTAAAACACTCTCCTGTTCTACAACTCCCTGTACCGTGATGTAAAACACTCCGCTGTTCTACAACTCCCTGTACCGTGATGTAAAACACTCTTCCTGTTCTACAACTCCCTGTACCGTGATGTAAAACACTCTGCTGTTCTACAACTCCCTGTACCGTGATGTAAAACACTCTGCTGTTCTACAACTCCTGTACCGTGATGTAAAACACTCTTCCTGTTCTACAACTCCCTGTACCGTGACGCGTAAAACACTCTTCCTGTTCTACAACTCCCTGTACCGTGACGTAAAACACTCTTCCTGTTCTACAACTCCCTGTACCGTGACTAAAACACTCTGCTGTTCTACAACTCCCTGTACCGTGATGTAAAACACTCTTCCTGTTCTACAACTCCCTGTACCGTGATGTAAAACACTCCGCTGTTCTACAACTCCCTGTACCGTGATGTAAAACACTCTGCTGTTCTACAACTCCCTGTACCGTGATGTAAAACACTCTTCCTGTTCTACAACTCCCTGTACCGTGACGTAAAACACTCTTCCTGTTCTACAACTCCCTGTACCGTGATGTAAAACACTCTTCCTGTTCTACAACTCCCTGTACCGTGATGTAAAACACTCCGCTGTTCTACAACTCCCTGTACCGTGATGTAAAACACTCTGCTGTTCCTACAACTCCCTGTACCGTGATGTAAAACACTCTTCCTGTTCTACAACTCCCTGTACCGTGATGTAAAACACTCCGCTGTTCTACAACTCCCTGTACCGTGATGTAAAACACTCTTCCTGTTCTACAACTCCCTGTACCGTGATGTAAACACTCCGCTGTTCTACAACTCCCTGTACCGTGATGTAAAACACTCTGCTGTTCTACAACTCCTGTACCGTGATGCAAAACACTCCAGCTGTTCTACAACTCCCTGTACCGTGATGTAAAACACTCCGCTGTTCTACAACTCCCTGTACCGTGATGTAAAACACTCTCCTGTTCTACAACTCCCTGTACCGTGATGTAAAACACTCTTCCTGTTCTACAACTCCCTGTACCGTGATGTAAAACACTCTGCTGTTCTACAACTCCCTGTACCGTGATGTAAACACTCCGCTGTTCTACAACTCCTGTACCGTGACGTAAAACACTCTGCTGTTCTACAACTCCCTGTACCGTGATGTAAAACACTCCGCTGTTCTACAACTCCCTGTACCGTGATGTAAAACACTCTTCCTGTTCTACAACTCCCTGTACCGTGATGTAAAACACTCTTCCTGTTCTACAACTCCCTGTACCGTGATGTAAAACACTCTTCCTGTTCTACAACTCCCTGTACCGTGATGTAAAACACTCCGCTGTTCTACAACTCCCTGTACCGTGACGTAAAACACTCCGCTGTTCTACAACTCCCTGTACCGTGACGTAAAACACTCCGCTGTTCTACAACTCCCTGTACCGTGACGTAAAACACTCCGCTGTTCTACAACTCCCTGTACCGTGATGTAAAACACTCCGCTGTTCTACAACTCCCTGTACCGTGATGTAAAACACTCTGCTGTTCTACAACTCCCTGTACCGTGACGTAAAACACTCCGCTGTTCTACAACTCCCTGTACCGTGAGGCAAACTACACTCTGCTGTTCTACAACTCCCTGTACCGTGATGTAAAACACTCTGCTGTTCTACAACTCCCTGTACCGTGACGTAAAACACTCTGCTGTTCTACAACTCCCTGTACCGTGATGTAAAACACTCCGCTGTTCTACAACTCCCTGTACCGTGACGTAAAACACTCTTCCTGTTCTACAACTCCCTGTACCGTGATGTAAAACACTCCGCTGTTCTACAACTCCCTGTACCGTGACGTAAAACACTCTGCTGTTCTACAACTCCCTGTACCGTGACGTAAAATATAAATTTAGTCCACTGGGACAATAAGTATTTCAGTTAATCAACCCAGTACGTTCTGTGGACCGGTGATGAGCTCTGCATTTATATTCCAACAGTTCCCTTGTATACTACACCGTTGGGGATAACAAGTGTGTCCTACATTAGGACGTGGTTAGCCCCTTTCAAAAAGATAACTGATAGCAGCAGCATTATCATTATTATTATGAAGCTATTGCTGCTTGACCATCTCCCCCAGATGACCGAGTCAAGCCTTCCCCAGATGACCCAGTCAAGCCTCCCCTAGATGACCCAGTCAAGCCTCCCCCAGATGACCCAGTCAAGCCTTCCCCCCAGATGACCCAGTCAAGCCTCCCCAGATGACCCAGTCAAGCCTCCCCAGATGACCCAGTCAAGCCTCCCCTAGATGACCCAGTCAAGCCTCCCCCAGATGACCCAGTCAAGCCTCCCCCAGATGACCCAGTCAAGCCTCCCCCAGATGACCCAGTCAAACCATAAACGTTCTAATGACTGTCCATCTCATGATGTTGTGATGTTGTTTTTCTAAAAGTCTTGTTTGGTGTGCAAGCGCCATGCTCTACCAATTGAGCTACAGAGGACCACGTTATCACTACTACTGTAGGAAACTATTACTTGTAATAGGTGTAAACTTCCTGGTTGCCTTGAGGCGTAATTGTAGTCTACCAGGGCATTGATTGTACCAACAATTGCTAAATGTATACTGTGATTACCTGTACCAGTGTTAAGGCTCCAAACCATGTTCTCTTCACAACCCCATCAGTGAGAGTCAATTTGGCTGACACAATACCACACACAACCTTAGTCAAGGTCCATTAATGTCAGTGGAAATATTGCTTGTAATAGGTCTAATCTCTGTGGCTACCTTTGTGTGTAACTGCAGTCTTACAGGTGTCCATTATGTCAATAATGGAAATACAATCTGATGGTGCTATGAATTCACCTCGTCGCTAACTAGGTTTCCATCCTAACTTTTATGCCAGTAAAGTACATGTCGGATAAACCGAGGTCTGATGGAAAAACATTTTTTTGGGGTAAACTTTTTAAATGTCGACAAAACTAAATTTGCGAGACAAGGTGGGGTCACTTTGTGTCTGTAAAATGAATTATGCCAGAAATGTCAGTGGAAATGCTTTTATGTGCAAATATTGATATAATAACCATCGTATTGAAGTAAACTTGGAGCCACGAGATGACAATGTTGTGTTTTCCTTCCCACGTTATGGTGAACTTCACAGGGTGGTGAAAGTGCAAGGTGATCCCCTGTAGCTCAGTTGGTAGAGCGTGGCGCTTGCAACGCCAGGGTTGTGGGTTTGTTTCCCGCGGGGGTGCCAGTATGAAAAATGTATGCACTCACTAGTTCAACTACCTCAACTAGCCAGTGCCCCCGCACATTGACTCTGTACCGGTACCCCCCTGTATATATAGCCTCCCTACTGTTATTTTATTTTACTTCTGCTCTTGTTTTCTCAACACTTTTTTACATTACATTATTTAGCAGACACTTTTATCCAAAGCGATTTACAGATTTACAGTCATGTGTGCATACATTTTTACGTATGGGTGGTCCCGGGGATCAAACCCACTACCCTGGCGTTACAAGCGCCGTGCTCTACCAATTGAGCTACAATTGAGCGTTTACTTTTTTATTAAAAAATAAATGCACTGTTGGTTAAGGGCTGTAAGTAAGCATTTCACTGTAATGTCTGCACATGTTGTATTCGGCACATGTGGCCAATAAAATTGGATTTTATTTTATTTGATGTTAAGTCGTTCTGGATAAGAGCATCTGCTAAATGGCTCAAATGTAAAATGGAATGAGCTCGATGCTTCTTTCTAATAAATATAGAGGTGTTATTCTCGGTAACATTATAATCGATGCTTGGCTGCCATTTGACAAATAAAAATAATCTGCTCTTTTGTCCATAATACAGTAATCTCATTATGTAGGTTATATGTGCTCTCTATCGATATCGATGCGCTGTTGGCTAGAGTGCACATGCCAATACCAGAATGGGTACACTCGCGTATATAATGCTAAAAAAAAAATGTATGAAAAAATCCATCAGTAGAGTTTAAAATGTGATGGAAACCCATTTAGCTTGTATTTTTTATTTGGTACATGGGAATGAACCACAAATGGTATTTTTATGTGCACTACGTCATCATGCACAGCCTTTTATCAGTTTGATGGAAATCTCTGGTGGGAAAAATGTGCATATTGTTTTTATACGGATTTTAAGAATATTCGCATGAAAATCTGTCTTCAATTGGATGGAAACCTACCTACCATGATCCATTTGGCCAGACATTCATCATCACGGTCCATTATTTTGGTTGAAGGCCAAGTTGACAGCTTTACACTTTAACATGCGTGCAATGTAACAAATGAATCCAACATGGAGTATATTCAATTACGCACATGCACCAAGAAAATGGACTGGAAAAATATTTAGTTTGTTCAGATAAATCTCATCTTGGAGACTAAGATAATAGAGTTCCTCTGGTAGAGCTGACGCTTATAATAATAATAATAATAATAATAATATGCCATTTAGCAGACGCGCTTTTATCCAAAGCGACTTATAGTCATACGCTTATCACTCAGCTTCAGAGAGGAGACAGGTTTAGTGTCTATCCCAAATGGCATCCTATTTCCCCATGGGCCTAGTCAATAGTAGTACACTACATAGGTAATAGGGTACCAGTCGCGACTCCGATTCAGTGCTTCTTCTTCCTCTACTCCACAGCACCGGGAGTGACAGCCCTGAGACAACCGAGCCAGCCCAAAGGGGACGTTGGACAAAATGAGTTTCTGGAAAAGAGTGGATTAGAGAAAGACTTTTGTGGAGAGTTACCAAAAGAAGTCAAAGTGCTTTGTGATGTATCAAAGAGAATTTATACCAACGTTAGTCCCAAATGGCACCCTAATCCCTATGGGCCCCTGGTCAAAAGTAGTGCACTACATTAGGGGGATAGGGTGCCATTTGGGAGGCAGATCTCTACAGCTTTGCAGTTTTATTGCTGTTCACCAAGTGCACTGGCACATTGTTTTACCTTCTAAGAGCTTTGTGAATAATAATAAAATCACATTGTGGGGTGTTTATATGTGTTCTGTTACACCCAAGTGTGTAATGGAAATGTGTATCTTGCATATCCCAACTTCCCCTGAGACACCCGCGAGAGTGGGGTCACCGCCAGGGTCACGCAGAGAGTGGGGTCACCGCCAGGGTCACGCAGAGAGTGGGGTCACCGCCAGGGTCACGCAGAGAGTGGGATCACCGCCAGGGTCACGCAGAGAGTGGGGTCACCGCCAGGGTCACCCCTTGTACAGAGCCCCAGGAGCAATAAGGAATACAGTTTTTCCCAATTGTTAACACACATTTGCTGAAACTAAATCTCAGGTACTCAAAACTCAAAACACAAAGCAGTTAGCCAATTTCCACAAACCCCACAGACATCTTGCAAAAATGTAATCAGAATCGTGTACTCCTGCTCAAAAATGAAACACAGCAATCAGAATCGTGTACTCCCCTGCTCAAAAATGAAACACAGCAATCAGAATCGTGTACTCCCTGCTCAAAAATGAAACTCTGCATACAAATGAGACAAACGCACACACCAAATGAATCGAACTTAGTGACAACCGAGATCACACTAATGTGACACATTCAAACACTACTATCAGAACCTATTTCAGTGTAAAGACTAAGATGTTGGTGTTATGCTGTATATTGTTTGTGTGTACTCAAACAAGAAAGGAACACAAACGCTAAACTTTAAGTTTTATATTTCAACATTACTCAATACATGTCAAACAGCATACTGTAGGCACACATACAGTACAAATGCAAACGTACAGTGAATATATTTTGCATATGCAAAGGAAGAAAAATGGTCCTATTTGCACTACTGTACTATATGTTAGATCAATTGGAATAGATAAAGAAACTGTCATAATTCAGTAAAATCAAATAAGTCAAGAAACAAATACTCCATTGCGAAAACATCATCAGTAAATGTCTGTTGTTTTGGTCCGGCCACAGATTTTCATCAACATCACAGCCGATATTCTCCTCGGCCAGACAGCGGGGGAAATATCTTCTGGCATGACGCATCCACCCCTGATAGGACTCTGCTGGAATGTCACCACAGGCCTCCTCCATTACCTGGAGAACGGCCATACGTTCATGGGGTTTGCGATCGTACGCCTTCCACCGCCATGTTGAAAATAACTCCTCCATGGGGGTTGACAAATGGGCGATAGAGAACTGTAAACCTGGGATGGTCACGGAACCAGTTGCGGACCTGAGCAGCCCGATGGAAACTCAGGTTGTCCCAAATTAGAACATACATTTGCTGCTCAGGATCACCTGGCTCCTCTCTGCTCTGGCGGAATTTTTTTTCTTTTCTTGTAAGATGTTCAGGAAGTTAAGGAGATGGGCAGTGTTGTATTGTCCAAGGGTGGCATGGTGGTGGAGGATCCCATTGTGGCTCATAGCTGCTCACATGAGATTTCCCCACGCTGACCAGGTACCTCAATGACGGGCGCTTTGATCAATGATGTTCCTTCCTTCCCTCTCCTCCTCATCTTCGCTAAATTGAATCCAGCCTCTTCTATGAATATGAGTTCCTGGGGGATGGGACTTGGATCCAACTCCACGAGTCTCTGAAACGGCGGTAAATACTGTAATTGCTGAATAGTAAAGTTCACTGGCAACATCAATGAGTCTCTAATGTTTCAAGAGTCTAATACCAGTACATTACTTACTTTCACATATTCATACCGTTTATCCTTCACTCTTTGGGAATTCCGTTCAAATGGGACTCTGTAGATTTGCTTCATCTGGAGATGGTGTTTCTTAAGGATGCAGGCTATTGCTGATAAGCGTCACTCTAATGTTATGGAAGATGGTTTTCAATAATCTGTTGTGGGATTTCCCGCAGTCTCATGGCATTATTTTCAACAACCATTTGCACAATGGCAGCCTCCTGTTCGTCTGTAAATATCCATACCAAAGGTCTGACTGCAAAGTGAACATTAGTGTTTGCACAATGTGAAGAGAGAAAGTGATCAGTTGGTAATTGAGCTTAGCTTGTTGAACAGTGTTGCTTTACATTTGCACGCAATATATTTTAGTGTGTGAAGGTTGTGCCAAAGGTAGAGAATGGTGTTTTTGCCAAATGTTTGTTATAGAATTGCAATCTGAGCGTAAAGCAAAACATGGGCCAGTAGTATTGTAGATGAATGAGTTACAGGTTTGGGTCAGATTTGGTGTGTGGTTCTGCTGAATGAGTTACAGGTTTGGGTCATATTTGGTGTGTGGTTCTGCTGAATGAGATACAGGTTTGGGTCAGATTTGCTGTGTGTGGTTCCGCTGAATGAGTTACAGGTTTGGGTCAGATTTGGTGTATGGTTCTGCTGAATGGAGTTACAGGTTTGGGTCAGATTTGGTGTCTGGTTCTGCTGAATGAGTTACAGGTTTGGGTCAGATTTGGTGTATGGGTTCTGCTGAATGAGTTAGGTTTGGGTCAGATTTGGTGTATGGTTCTGCTGAATGAGTTACAGGTTTGGGTCAGATTTGGTGTGTGGTTCTGCTGAATGAGTTACAGGTTTTGGGTCAGATTTGGTGTATGGGTCATTGTGCCTCATGGGCAAGTTTTAGTGTGTAAACAATTGGGAAAAACTGTAAATGCCTTGCTCAAGGGCACAGTGACAGATTTTTCACTTTGTTGGCTCCGGTATTCAAACCAGCAACCTTCCAGTTACTGGTCCAACGCTCGAGGCTACCTGCAGATTCTTCTTCTTTTATTTATCCTGTTTTGGTGTGTGTGTGTGTGTGTGTGTGTGTGTGTGTGTGTGTGTGTGTGTGTGTGTGTGTGTGAATCCAACTCTGCTCATCTCATTGTAAATCTTTGTTAAACAATACCTTGCAAAATCATTGTTTCATTGTCTCCTTTTCCCAATGCCACAGTAAACATTGTTACTGATTGTAGACAGGCAGAGGAAAACATTTTTCAGACAAAAGACACAACAGAGATGAGTTTTTACAAAAGCTAAAAGTTACATCTATTACATATCTGATTAAGCCTTCATGCTAAATACCTCTACCCTCCTCCCTCCTCCTCCTCCCTCCTCCTCCTCCTCCTCCTCCTCCTCCACCTCCACCTCCACCTCCACCTCCACCTCCACCTCCACCTCCACCTCCCACCTCCTCCTCCTCCTCCACCTCCACCTCCACCTCCACCTCCACCTCCACCTCCACCTCCACCTCCACCTCTACCTCTACCTCTACCTCCACCTCTCTCTGACAAGTTTGCTCCCGTTGTTCTCCAAACACAGGAGTACTCACCTGCAGCCTTTTTATCCATACCAAAGGTCTGACTGCAAAGTGAACATTTACGCAATTAGTGTTTGCACAATGTGAAGAGAGAAAGTGATCAGTTGGTAATTGAGCTTAGCTTGTTGAACAGTGTTGCTTTACATTTGCACGCAATATATTTTAGTGTGTGAAGGTTGTGCCAAAGGTAGAGAATGGTGTTTTTGCCAAATGTTTGTTATAGAATTGCAATCTGAGCGTAAAGCAAAACATGGGCCAGTAGTATTGTAGATGAATGAGTTACAGGTTTGGGTCAGATTTGGTGTGTGGTTCTGCTGAATGAGTTACAGGTTTGGGTCAGATTTGCTGTGTGGTTCTGCTGAATGAGTTACAGGTTTGGGTCAGATTTGGTGTGTGGTTCTGCTGAATGAGTTACAGGTTTGGGTCAAGATTTGGTGTCTGGTTCTGCTGAATGAGTTACAAGTTTGGGTCAGATTTGGTGTATGGTTCTGCTGAATGAGTTACAGGTTTGGGTCAGATTTGGTGTATGGTTCTGCTGAATGAGTTACAGGTTTGGGTCAGATTTGGTGTCTGGTTCTGCTGAATGAGTTACAGGTTTGGGTCAGATTTGGTGTATGGTTCTGCTGAATGAGTTACAGGTTTGGGTCAGATTTGGTGTGTGGTTCTGCTGAATGAGTTACAGGTTTGGGTCAGATTTGCTGTGTGGTTCTGCTGAATGAGTTACAGGTTTGGGTCAGATTTGGTGTCTGGTTCTGCTGAATGAGTTACAGGTTTAGGTCAGATTTGGTGTATGGTTCTGCTGAATGAGTTACAGGTTTGGGTCAGATTTGGTGTCTGGTTCTGCTGAATGAGTTACAGGTTTGGGTCAGATTTGGTGTATGGTTCTGCTGAATGAGTTACAGGTTTTGGGTCAGATTTGGTGTGTGGTTCTGCTGAATGAGTTACAGGTTTGGGTCAGATTTGGTGTATGGTTCTGCTGAATGAGTTACAGGTTTGGGTCAGATTTGGTGTGTGGTTCTGCTGAATGAGTTACAGGTTTGGGTCAGATTTGGTGTGTGGTTCTGCTGAATGAGTACAGGTTTGGGTCAGATTTGGTGTATGGTCATTGTGCATCATGGGCAAGTTTTAGTGTGTAAACAATTGGGAAAAACTGTAAATGCCTTGCTCAAGGGCACAGTGACAGATTTTTCACTTTGTTGGCTCCGGTATTCAAACCAGCAACCTTCCAATTACTGGTCCAACGCTCTAACCTCGAGGCTACCTGCAGATTCTTCTTCTTTTATTTATCCTGTTGTGTGTGTGTGTGTGTGTGTGTGTGTGTGTGTGTGTGTGTGTGTGTGTGTGTGTGTGTGTGTGTGTGTGTGTGTGTGTGTGTGTGTGTGTGTGTGTGTGTGTGTGTGTGTGTGTGTGTGTGGTGTGTGTGTGTTTGTGTGTGTGTGTGTGTGTGTGTGTGTGTGTGTGTGTGTGTGTGTGTGTGTGTGTGTGTGTGTGTGTGTGTGTGTGTGTGTGTGTGTGGTGTGTGTGTGTGTGTGTAAATGTTACGTGCATATTGTTGTGCAGCAGAATCCAACTCTGCTCATCTCATTGTAAATCTCTGTTAAACAATACCTTGCAAAATCATTGTTTCATTGTCTCCTTTTCCCAATGCCACAGTAAACATTGTTACTGATTGTAGACAGGCAGAGGAAAACATTTTTCAGACAAAAGACACAACAGAGATGAGTTTTTACAAAAGCTAAAGGTTACATCTATTACATATCTGATTAAGCCTTCACGCTAAATACCTCTACCCTCCTCCTCCTCCTCCTCCTCCTCCTCCTCCTCCTCCTCCTCCTCCTCCTTGTCTACCCCCTCCCTCCTCCTCCCTCCTCCTCCCTCCTCCTCTCCTCCTCCTCCTCCTCCTCCTCCTCCTCCTCCTCCTCCCTCCTCCTCCTCCTCCTCCTCCTCTACCCTAGCGACATTGTAGAATGATAGTGAAGACATCAAAACTATGAAATAACACATATGGAATCATGTAGTAACTGAAAAAAGTGTTAAACAAATAAAAATATATTTGAGATTTGAGATTTTTCAAATAGCCACCCCTTTGCCTTTATGGCAGATTTGCACAGTATTGGCATTCTCTCAACCAGCTTCACCTGGAATACTTGTTCAACAGCCTTGAAGGAGTTCCCACATAAGCTGAGCACTTGTTGGCTGCTTTTCCTTGGTAAAATAGACCCAAAACAAGGAACTTGAAGCTCTCAACCTGTTCCACTACAGCCCTGTCGATGAGAATGGGGCGTGCTCAGTCCTCTTTTTTTTTCCTGTAGTCCACAATCATCTCCTTTGTCTTGGTCAGGTTGAGGGAGAGGTTGTTATCCTGGCACCACACGGCCAGGTCTCTGACCTCCTCCCTATAGGCTGTCTCATCGTTGTCGGTGATCAGGCCTACCACTGCTGTGTCGTCGGCAGACTTAATGATGGTGTTGGAGTCGTGTCTGGCCATGCAGTCATGGGTGAACAGGGAGTACAGGAGCGGACTGAACACACACCCCTGAGGGGTCCCCGTGTTAAGGATCAGCGTGGCAGATGTGTTTGTTACCTACCCTTACCACCTGGGGCGGCCCGTCAGGAAGTCCAGGATCAGTTGCAGAGGGAGGTGTTTAGTCCCAGGATCCTTAGCTTAGTGATGAGCTTTGAGGGCACTATGGTGTTGAAGCTGAGCTGTAGTCAATGAAAAGCATTCTCACGTAGGTGTTCCTCTTGTCCAGGTGGGAAAGGGCAGTGTGGAATGCAATAGAGATTGCATCATCTGTGGATCTGTTGAGGGCGGTATGCAAATTGGAGTGGGTGTAGGGTTTCTGGGATAATGATGTTGATGTGAGCCATGACCAGTCTTTCAAAGCACTTCATGTCTACAGACGTCAGTGCTACGGGTCGGTAGTCATTTCGGCAGGTTATCTTAGTGTCCTTGGGCACAGGGACTATGGTGGTCTGCTTGAAACATGTTGGTATTACAGACTCAGTCAGGGACATGTTGAAAATGTCAGTGAAGACACTTGCCAGTTGGTCAGCACATGCTCGGAGTACACGTCCTGGTAATCCGTCTGGCCCTGCGGCCTTGTGAATGTTGACCTGCTTAAAAGTCTTACTCACATTGGCTACGGAGGCGTGATCACATAGTCATCCGGAACAGCTGGTGCTCTCATGCATGCTTCAGTGTTGCTTGCCTCGAAGCGAGCATAGAAGTGGTTTAG
This sequence comes from Coregonus clupeaformis, assembly GCF_020615455.1. Lineage (NCBI taxonomy): Eukaryota > Metazoa > Chordata > Actinopteri > Salmoniformes > Salmonidae > Coregonus > Coregonus clupeaformis. The sequence goes on from NW_025534992.1 coordinate 45,677, forward strand.
CTCGTCTGTTAGGCTTGTGTCACTGGGCATCTTGCGGCCATTTGTAGTCTGTAATAGTTTGAAAGCCCTGCCACATCCGACGAGCGTCAGAGCTGGTGTAGTACGATTCAATCTTAGTCCTGTATTGACTCTTTGCCTGTTTGATGGTTCGTCGGAGGGCATAGCAGGATTTCTTATAAGCGTCCGGGGTTAGAGTCCCGCTCCTTGAAAGCGGTAGCTCTACCCTTTAGCTCAGTGCAGATGTTGCCTGTAACCCATGGCTTCTGGTTGGGGTATGTACGTACGATCACTTTGGGGATGACGTCATCAATGCACTTATTAATGAAGCCAGTGACTGATGTGGTGTACTCCTCAATGCTATCTGAAGAATCCCGGAACATGTTCCAGTCTGTGCTAGCAAAACAGTCCTGTAGCTTAGCATCTGCGTCATCTGACCACTTTTTTATTAACCGAGTCACTGGTGTTTCCTGCTTTAGTTTTTGCTTATAAGCAGGAATCAGGAGGATAGAGTTAGGGTCAGATTTGCCAAATGGAGGGCGAGGGAGAGCTTTGTATGCGTCTCTGTGTGTGGAGTAAAGGTGGTCTAGAGTTGTTTTTACTCTGGTTGCACATTTAACATGCTGGTAGAAATTAGGTAGAACGGATTTAAGTATCCCAAACCCATGTCTCACAGCCCTTTGTCTCCTGTTTCCAGGCCCACCACTCTCCCCGTCTCATCGACGGCCAACCGGCTTACCCGGTGAGGCGTCTCCTGAAGGTTCGACCTCGGGGCAGGGGATTCCAGTACCTGATTGACTGGGAGGGTTATGGCCCAGAGGAGAGGTGCTGGGTCCCCGCTAGGGACATCCTGGACCCAGGCCTCATCGCTGAGTTTCAACGCCCGGCACCCGGTCAACCAGGTATACGCCCAGGTAGGATGCCAGGTGGCGCACCTAGAGGGAGGGCTACTGTCACACCCTGATCTGTTTCACCTGTCTTTGTGATTGTCTCACCCCCCCTCCAGGTGTCACCCATTATCCCCAGTGTATTTATACCTCTGTGTTCTCCGTTCGTCTGTTGCCAGTTCGTTTTGTTTCGTCAAGCCTACCAGCGTTTTTCCCCTTGCTCCTGTCTTTCTCAAGGTCCTGTTTTGCCCTGACCCTGAGCCTGCCTGCTGTTCTGTGCCTTTTGGACTCTGATCTGGATTACTGACCTCTGCCTGCCCTTGACCTGTTTGCCTGCCCCCTGTTTTTGTAATAAACTTGTGTTACTTCGAAACTGTCTGCATTTGGGTCTTCTCCTGAAACTTGATAGCTGACAGTATGTTTGCGAGATGCCAGACCGTGACTCCTGTCGTGTCTACAGACATCCCCCCAAACACAACCAGCTCTCAGAGAATGAGCGACAGCTGGTAAATAGTTGCTGATGCATACAGTATGTCAGTCAGTCTGGTGGCTAGCTGCGGTAGAGACTTCTATTGCAGTAACATTGAAGGGCTCTGGCTAGTAAGCTAGACGTTGAAGTAAAAGCTAACGTTAAACGAAGCCTGACCTCCGCAGGATCAAGAAATAGGCTAAGTTGTCATAGTAACATATCTTTACAGAGTAGGCTACTGAGAAAGACAGTGATGTGGTGAGGCTGAGGCAGTATGCGATGCATAAAGGAGGAAGCAGAGTAGACAGAGAGGAAGCAAGCAAAGAGAGAGGTTAGTACAGTGGTTTCCAAACTTGGGGTCGGGGCCTGATGTGAGGTCCGCTGAGAATCTGTACTAATCTTATCAAACAAGTTAGGAACTAAAAAAAAAACAAGATACTGTTTCAATATGAATATATCTTTCCTATAGGCCAACATTAAAATGCTATCAACATGCAGACAATACAGCTGTAAAGATCACTGGTGCTATGTGCCAGTGTGTGAATCAGTTCTCATATTTACCCACTTTCAGGGGTATAACATTACTATTGTATAGCTATAACAGTCTCCAATCAGTCTCCAATCAGTCTCCATGTATAGCTATAACAGTCTCCATGTAGTCTCTATCAGTCTCCAATCAGTCTCCATGCAGTCTCCATGTAGTCTCTATCAGTCTCCAATCAGTCTCCATGTAGTCTCCATGTAGTCTCTATCAGTCTCCAATCAGTCTCCATGTAGTCTCTCTCAGTCTCCAATCAGTCTCCATGTAGTCTCTAACAGTCTCCAATCAGTCTCCATGTAGTCTCTATCAGTCTCCAGCAGTCTCTATCAGTCTCTATCAGTCTCCAATCAGTCTCTATCAGTCTCAATGCAGTCTCCATCACTCTCCATACAGTCTCTATCAGTCTCCAATCAGTCTCCATGTAGTCTCCATGCAGTCTCCAATCAGTCTCTATCAGTCTCCAATCAGTGTCCATGTAGTCTCCATGCAGTCTCCATGCAGTCTCTATCTGTCTCCAATCAGTGTCCATGTAGTCTCCATGCAGTCTCCATGCAGTCTCTATCAGTCACCAATCAGTCTCCATGCAGTCTCCATGCAGTCTCCAATCAGTCTCTATCAGTCTCCATGCAGTCTCCATCAGTCTCCATGCAGTCTCTATCAGTCTCCAATCAGTCTCCATGTAGTCTCCAATCAGTCTCCATGCAGTCTCTATCAGTCTCTATCAGTCTCCATGCAGTCTCCATGTAGTCTCCATGCAGTCTCCATCAGTCTCCATCAGTCTCCATGTAGTCTCTGTGCAGTCTCCATCAGTCTCCATGTAGTCTCCATGTAGTCTCCATGTAGTCTCCATGCGGTCTCAAATCAGTCTCCAATTAGTCTCCAATCAGTCTCCAATCAGTCTCCATGCAGTCTCCATGCAGTCTCTATGTAGTCTCCATGCAGTCTCCAATCAGTCTCCAATCAGTCTCCATGCAGTCTCTATGTAGTCTCCATGCAGTCTCCAATCAGTCTACAATCAGTCTCCATGTAGTCTCCAATCAGTCTCCATGTAGTCTCCATGCAGTCTCCAATCAGTCTCCATGCAGTCTCCATGCAGTCTCCATGCAGTCTCCAATCAGTCTCCAATCAGTCTCCAATCAGTCTCCATGCAGTCTCTATGTAGTCTCCATGCAGTCTCCAATCAGTCTACAATCAGTCTCCATGTAGTCTCCAATCAGTCTCCATGTAGTCTCCATGCAGTCTCCAATCAGTCTCCGTGCAGTCTCCATGCAGTCTCCAATCAGTCTCCATGTAGTCTCCATGCAGTCTCTATCAGTCTCCATGCAGTCTCCATGCAGTCTCCATGCAGTCTCTATCAGTCTCCATGCAGTCTCCAATCAGTCTCCATGCAGTCTCCATGTAGGAGTGACAGTAGGACAGGAGTGACAGGAGTGACAGGAGGACAGGAGTGACAGGAGTGACAGGAGTGACAGGAGTGACAGGGAGGACAGGAGTGACAAGAGGACAGGAGGACAGGAGTGACAGGAGGACAGGAGTGACAGGAGGACAGGAGTGACAGGAGGACAGGAGTGACAGGAGTGACAGGAGGACAGGAGGACAGGAGTGACAGGAGGACAGGAGTGACAGGAGGACAGGAGTGACAGGAGGACAGGAGGACAGGAGGACAGGAGTGACAGGAGGACAGGAGTGACAGGAGGACAGGAGTGACAGAAGGACTGGAGTGACAGGAGGACAGGAGGACAGGAGGACAGGAGGACAGGAGGACAGGAGGACAGGAGGACAGGAGTGACAGGAGGACAGGAGTGACAGGAGGACAGGAGTGACAGAAGGACTGGAGTGACAGGAGGACAGGAGTGACAGGAGGACAGGAGGACAGGAGGACAGGAGGACAGGAGGACAAGAGTGACAGGAGGACAGGAGGACAGGAGGACAGGAGGACAGGAGGACAGGAGTGACAGGAGGACAGGAGGACAGGAGTGACAGGAGGACAGGAGTGACAGAAGGACAGGAGGAGAGGAGGACAGGAGTGACAGGAGGACAGGAGGACAGGAGTGACAGGAGGACAGGAGTGACAGGAGTGACAGGAGGACAGGAGGACAGGAGGACAGGAGGACAGGAGGACAGGAGTGAGGACAGGAGGACAGGAGGACAGGAGTGACAGGAGGACAGGAGTGACAGGAGGACAGGAGTGACAGAAGGACAGGAGGAGAGGAGGACAGGAGTGACAGGAGGACAGGAGTGACAGGAGGACAGGAGTGACAGGAGGACAGGAGTGACAGAAGGACGGGAGTGACAGGACAGGAGTGACAGGAGGACAGGAGTGACAGGAGTGACAGGAGGACAGGAGGACAGGAGGACAGGAGGACAGGAGGACAGGAGGACAGGAGGACAGGAGTGACAGGAGGACAGGAGTGACAGAAGGACAGGAGTGACAGGAGGACAGATGCAGAACGTCAGAAACAATAGTAGAGGAGAAGAGTGAGGAGAGACATTGAAGACAGTCTGTAAGAAATATAAAGAGAGAGAGCGAGAGAACCAAGGAGTGAGACTCAAACTGACAATCAGAAAAGATGAAAAAGAGATGATGAATTCATATTCCTGTGAGGGGCTGGGTGAATGTTCCCCTTATGTACCAATTGCAGCTCTGGTACCATCAAAGGTGTGTGTGTGTGTGTGTGATGTTCCTGTAATATTAAACAGTATTTTATCCCGAGTCCCATGAATGTCCCCCTGCTCTCTCAGCTGTCACCAGTGCATTAGAGGCCAGGAGATTGCCTTGACACATGATGGAGGGGGGGCAACAATTTGACATATTGATGAAGGGATGAATGGACGGAGGGGGGCATGGAGTACCCCCTCTGCTGTTCATATGATTGTATGTTCTGGTTCTTTGACCATGCATACATGCACGCACACACGGCACACGCACACAGTTGTAAACTTCAGGTAGGCAGTTTGTAGAGCATGGCGCTTGCAACGCTAGGATTAGTGGGTTCGATTCCCGGGACCACCCATATGTTGTGACGTGACTTACGTAAAATGTAATCACACTTGACTGTAAGTCGCTTTGGATAAAAGCGTCTGCTAAATGGCATATATTACATGGGCACACACATGCGCACTCACACACACACACACACACACACACACACACACACACACACACACACACACACACACACACACACACACACACACACACACACACACATCGCCATCAGGGGTAGAAACGACAGTAATTACTGAGTGCTGATAGAAAGGTTTCTCATTAAAAACGAACAATGTGATGATAGATAATTCCATACACGCCTGAGTGTGTGTCTGGCCTGTCTGCATTTACCCCCCACAGCAGCCCTGCTGCAGACACTTGTGGAGATGGAGGAAAAAGCAAGGAAATATCCCAGATTCTGCCTTTAAATATAAATATCCCAGATTCTGCCTTTGAATATAAATATCCCAGATTCTGCCTTTAAATATAAATATCCCAGATTCTGCCTTTAAATATAAATATCCCAGATTCTGCCTTTAAATATAAATATCCCAGATTCTGCCTTTGAATATAAATATCCCAGATTCTGCCTTTAAATATAAATATCCCAGATTCTGCCTTTAAATATAAATATCCCAGATTCTGCCTTTAAATATAAATATCCCAGATTGTGTCCTATGCAATGTCTGCCAGGTTGGGGGTTAAATCCACAATCCACTATCCTGACTGTCTTTCAGGCCTAACGACAGCCCCTTCACATACACTTGCACAGGAAAAACAGGGAATATCCCTTGTTGTGCTTTTAATTAAACAAACAGGAGACCTGTTTCTTGCAACTAACTTTTGTGAACTGTACCAGGTGACTTGACATCCGAAAGAGACAACAGCATCCTTTCAACCTCTTCCCCTTTCTACTTGGTGAAATTCTAACATGCATTGCCTCTCCTTCATGATACAGTCTTTTATAAGGGTATATGACATGGAGCCATCAGTAGTTGTAGCAATGTCGTGTGGTATTGTAATAAATAGACCCTCTGATTCAACAAAAGAGGCGGTCATGTTCCAATTCCTACCCATAATAGTGTTCAACGTTCTCCACAGTTTTTTTCCCCATCAGCCTTTACTTCATCCATTTTATGCTGATAGAATCCGTTCTTCTTTCCTTTGTTTACCTTGCTCACAAGATTTCTTAATTTACAATAACTTTGCTTATCAAACAGAGTGCCAGATTTATCTGCTGCCTTTTTGGCATCATCACGTTGAATCAGGCTAACTTGGTTATAAAGGCCATTCATCAATGCCAGCACTGACAAGGACCCAGTTTCTCAAAAGCATCTTAAGGGTAAGTTCATCGTTAGAACCTTCTTCAGAGCATTGTTAAATCTTTGAGCTGTTTCACAAAATCACTGTTGGTAAAGTTGCACTTGAATACTCTGGTTATTTACCGACTGCCTCAGACCACTCCCCTGTAACTATTCGACAGGTTGTTTCTGTAAATTAAAACGTGTTCTAGGTCAACTTACCTGGTAAAATAAGGGTTAAATACAACATTTAAAAAAAGAACAGCTAAGTGCGTCATTTGCCCTTCCGTTATAGAGAGAAGACCTCCGTTAAACATATAATCAAGCTGTTTATCTGCCTCTCTGTGAATGCCGATAACTTGGGAACAAAGTTGTTTACAAATACAAACTTGCCAATGTCTTTGCAATTGAACAAGCAAAGGATGAATATAAAATTATGAAAGATTGCTTGTGTAACTGAGCTGAGAGCATCTTCATTTTCTGAAGCAGAAGTCTCACAGGGGGAGTGATAACAGCAACACACAAGCCGGGAACCGAGAGTTGAGTGCAGCAAGTTTGAGTTTGAGTTTGAGTTTGAGTTTATTTTTACAGGGACAGTGCACATTAATCAACGTTTCAGTAAAAGTGCCGGTTTTAGCCAGCCGGCTAATTTTCAACCGCAGTCCCTGGGCAGGTTATTAAAAACAATTACAATATGGACAATAACAACATAGAACAAGACATAGCATACAGACATAGCAACATAGGACAAACAAGACGTAGCATACAGACCGAGCAACATAGAACAAAAAAGCAGCAAGACAAAATTCATAAAAGCAACAAAGTGTTTCCACACCTCACAAGTTACAGACAACAGACATGGAAAGCGGCAACACACAGCTAGGGGACCATGTTCACAAATCTGATTGACCTTTAGCCATGTCTTCAAGCATTTTGTGAAAGTGTGATATGTGGTGCAGTTATGTGTGTCTGATGGCAGTGTATTCCAGACATGGGAAGCTCTCACAGAAAAAGCAGATTTACTAAAGGTGCTTTTCCTTAGGGGAACTACACAGTCACCTCTCATGGCAGACCTTGTGGATCTGCTGCCATATGTTTGGGTTTTCTGTTTAACAAAAATACTGAGTGGAGGGGGAGCCAAGCCATTTAGGATCTTGAATACAAGACACGACAGTAGCTTCACGGCTACGTCTGCTTTGTTTATCATTAGCGGCTGGAAGTTACTTCCTACTTCCTCTCTCTGTCTCAACGTCACTTGAGTGGTCCGGATTTAGCACAAAGCCAAAGCCCCTTGTTTACATACTACCCATACTTCTGCTGTGGTGCCTTCTGCTGTGGTGCCTTCTGCTGTGGTGCCTTCTGCTGTGGTGCCTTCTGCTGTGGTGCCTTCTGCTGTGGTGCCTTCTGCTGTGAATACTGTATGTTTCACACAGGAGAGCTACAGATATGCACACAATTGCTGTAATAGATAGACTCCTTCTGCAGACAAGCCAATACGTTTTTCTCAATCCAGGAGAGTTTATTCTATTTACATGCATGAATGAATTACAAAAAAAAAAAACACAAACTAGACCTAATAAAACTTTATTCGATTTTATTAAGCATGATTCAAGATGCCGATAAGGAATAATTAACAAGAAAGTAAGTACAACACAACTCTGCCTGAGAAGGAAGGGGGGAATCTAAAAGGGAATCAAGAATAACTTTTATTAAAGGGGCAGTGCAGTCAAAAGTGTGATCTTCCTGTGTTTTATATATATTTCCACACTATGAGGTTGGAATAATGCTGGGAAATTGTGAAAACTATGATAATACACTTTTAATGGAAAATATGTTTGAAAAAGCCCCCTGAAAATGCAGCATGTTTGGCTGGGTGGGGTGTTTGATGTCACCAGGAAGTATAAGTTAATAGACCAATAACAAAGAGAGTTTGCCCTCCTCTCTGCCAATAACAGTTCCCATTAGGCTTCTCCAATTAGGCCCCTCTCTCAGACAGTACTAGCAAAATTCATGCTTGAGAAATTGCATTTTGCTAAGAAGCTTTTTTTTTCTTCTTTTTTTTTTTTATAATCACAGTAAGGTACTTAATTGTTAGCTAGAAATTATTTGATATTGAGATAAAAAAAAAAAAAACGGCTGGGTTGGACCTTTATATACAATAAAACGGGTTTCAAGGGAAAAATATTTAGAGTTGACGAAGCCGAAAGAGACAGGAAATTGAAATGTGCCTTTAATTTACTGTGGCCGCCTAGTTACGGAAATATGATGTAATAACACTGAGAACCACTGTGTACCACTGCCAATCTCAAAACACTGGCTTTCCATCATCACATCTTCTGCCCAATTTTGTTCAAAACTCCATTAGATGTTATTCTCCCTGATTTAACACCCTGATCAGACATTGTGCCAAATTATTAAGGATGTTGATTCGATTTCATCTGATCTGGACATTACAGAGAAACCAGACCCGAAATGAATTAGAGTGTTTTGAAAAAGGTGCCATGGCAACCACACTGATACTGAGATACTACTGAGTGTGAGTGCGTGAGTGTGAGCGCATGTGTGTGTAGTGTGTGTGTGTCTGTGTGTGTGTGTGTGTGTGTGTCAATGACAGTGTTGTGTCAGTGTGAAGCTAATGGCTGTGTATGGAGGGCTGGTATGATAGGTATGGATAGGATCAAGTAATCTTTCTGTGTGAGTGAAGGTTGGTGGCAGTATTGAATTATGTTATCATGGGATTGCCCATATTGCCCTCTGGCCTACGCCAATTGGTGGCCAAGGGTTTGCCTTAGGACGCAAAGGTGCGTCACGAGTCAGGGGAGATGGTCTGATGGTCTCAGTGACAACAGAGCTAGAAATGGGGGGAGGTTTTAGCAGGACAATTGGAGGTTTACACAGTTGCAGCTACAGTATGCTTAACAGTGCAAATATTATGGTACAGCTATATGGACATGTAGTGTATTAAGATTATGACGTTGTTAATGTTTTTAAGTGGAACCGGAGAGGATGTTTATTTTAGTGTCAGAGGGAATGGTTTTAGTGTGACACCCCGGATAGGACAGAGAAGTCTGTGTGTTGTAGACAGGGGATTGGACAGTAGAGGGAACCACCCATATCTTGGGAAGATTATATATACTGGGTAAAAACGACGAAGAGGTTAGAGCGACCATTGCAATCTGGGATGCCGTTCTCCGGGTGATCTTGACACCTGTAACCTCATGCTGAAATCTTGTGATATGAATAAAACTTATGATCAAAGGTTCAGTATGAGCGGACTCCTTTGTTTATCAGCAATAATTGCCAGCATTGACTCGATACTACAAATGGCGTCACGAAAAGGGAGGGTCTGCATCTCTTCTTTGTTCCATTCATTGCCGCCAGGCTAACTCGTTCTGAAGTCATGGCCAGATAAGGTGAGTTTTTTCCTCACCGCTTTGGGAGTTTGTTAGTTTGGATGCTATTTGAGTGTGCACTGGAGAGATGTACCGTTAGGACCAATGTGTGGCTCGTGTTGCGTTATTGCTGAGAACTGGGGGGTCTGGCTAATCATTATAAATTTTTTTGCACTGGTAAACAGCGCAAAGGGGGAGAGCCTATAGATTGGCTATAGAAATATGTTGCTTGAATAGGGAAGTCAAGAACAATCGATGGAAGTGAATAAGGCCAAGATATGTATACAAGTTAGGACATTGTGGATTTGATAAGCCCTCGGACGACGGCGACCCCAGACGGGTGGGCCATAAATCCTGGTAGCGCTAGGTGTTTTCAGGTCAGTCGAGGACTGGAGTTTGGTTATACATTTGTTGTAAGTTGCTGCTCATCTTCTATCCGACGGGTATCTGCTTGGGGGACCTCTCATAAAATATCCAGAACTCACGGCAGCCTAAAGTTAGGATAAAGGAATAAGTAATTTAAGGCGCAATGTCGGTACATGGTTTCATGCCACATGTTGCATACAGGCTAATGCTAATGCTAAATGCTATATGCTGCATGCTAACATGTGACCTTAGAGGCCCACTGCGATGGAATAAAGCCTCTTAAATTATGTTTGTGTGTGTAGAATTTAGGTTCTATGCTGTGTGAGCTCTGTTAAATGTTGTTTGACTATGAGGGGAAAACGGAGCTACAGCTGGACTGTTAACTGTGTGTTTGGGTTGGGGAGAGAACTGATAATTTCCCTTCCATGGTGAAATCGTATCGTTTCAATGTATTGTGCATGCGTTTGATTTTACTACACTAGGTTACGACACGTGGGAGTTTACGGCACTAGATTATGACACGGTTGATTTTACGGCACTAGACTACAACACGTTGGATTTTACTAAAACTACAACACGGGGATTTTTCGTAATTGGTCATATTTCTGTTACACTGGGGTGCTGCGGGAGAGACGGACACAGGCGAACGTAGAGATTTGAAAACGAATGGAATGTTCTGGTTGTTACGTCGGCTGTTGTTTGAAAATGAAACTATTTGTTGAGATCTATTGAATTTATAAATTAGATATATGTTGACGGATTAAAATAAATAAAATAAAATGACGGATTAAAATAAAATAAAAATGTTATTGAGCGATCTATAATTATTCCTGAGTTAATTCTTAGAGCGAATGTGAGTGGAGGAATATTGAATGGTTTAAGTGACTCAGTGATTGCATAAACTACTAAAATCTTGTCTGTTTCTATGCTCTTTTGTCATATGAGAGGAAATAGGAACGATGGGACGAGAGGAGAGAGAGAGAAAGAAAGAGAGGTGCTGACGTGTACATCACGTGACAGGGGAGGATCGAGTCAAAAGGTTTTGGTGCTGTTCTGTTTACAAAATCTTCCCCTACAGGATATTTGATGTTATGACAATTTCACAGAGGCTTGGCAAAATACTCATTCATTAAAAATTGCATTTTGGAGTTTCTGTGCATGAGTGGGTTTGATTACAGTTGTGTTGGGAATCGAAGACTGACATTATTCTGTAAAATTAAGATAATTCGGTGCTTTTAAAGCAAGGGGGTTTATGGGTATTCTAGTCTGAAGTTGACTACTTGCATTTACTTTCCTTATGGGATGTGGTAAGATAGCCACTAATTGATAAATTGGTAAAATAGGATATAGAAATAATAAATTGTTTTTGATTATTCATAATTTTTTAATTGATTTTTAATTGATTTTTTATTTTACTTAAAAATATTTTTTCAATAAATTTTTTAGTATAATTTTTTTAATATTCATATTTTGTTGTTTGATTTTTTTTGGGGGAGTTGTTTAGTTTATATTAATAATTAAAGGGGGAGCCATAGGCTATATAGTCTAAAATAAAATAATTCACAATAAAGGAATATAAAAGAGTTGGTACAATGGGAAAAAGATATCAGGACTATGAAGGTAATTACACCTGTTGATATAGTACAAAATAGTAATCCTTTAACTAAAGTATTGCTAGGTTATCCGGCAAATGAAACAAAAGTTGGCCTGACATTGAACAAACCATAGCTAGTAGAGGGAATCTTAACCCTGACGTCATCAACATAATGAAAGTGCTTCTGTCAATTCATAAAGTAGTTCAAAAGAAGGGAAAAAAGGGAACTACGTAAAGAAAAGAGACAGAGAGCTGGGTGTTCTTAAGTTGTCCTTCTTTCTCAAACAAAAACTGATGAAAGATACCAACGATAAGAGAAACAAAGGTATAGGGAAAATGCTAAAGGAAGAGAAGGCGACAGATAAACTAATGGCAGAAGATAGTACACCTTTCTCACATACGGATTCAGCAAAAAGACCCCCACCTTATGGGAAGGAAGTAGAGCTTAGGGATGTTTATCCTCAGCTTCCAGTGATCATCCAGGAGGGTGATTATTGCATCAGAGATGAAGATGAACGAATAATAGAGAGAGGACAAGCAGAAACGACCAGAAAGATGAATCCAAAACTCCAGAAGTAAGAAAAACCGAGATGTCTGGAAACGAAGAGAAGAATACAGTGAGGCCAAGGAAAAAGGCCACTAGTAAGAAGATGATGGAAGATGATATTTCGAGGACAGAACTTAGAATATAAGCTGTTGAAGAATCCTGATATGTCAACAACAAGAAAGAACAGGAACAAGAAACTCTCAGAAAACTCAATCAAATACAACTGGTGGAGAAGAAGAAGGAGAAGAAACAAGCTTTGGTTATGAAGAATCAGAGTGAACCAAATCAACAATTACTGCTACAGATTCAACTGAACAAGGTCAAATGCAATTGTACCAGCCACCAAGGGCGGTACCAGTTGTTTCATATCCACAGCCAGTTTCTGGACAGACACAGAATTGGAGAGGAAGAGGGACGAGAAGGCTTAGAAGGAGGAGGAAGATTTCAGCCACACTTCCAGCAACTTTCAGAAGCGTGTTATAATTGTGGACAGATTGGTTACTTTACCTGTTAATGCAATGCGCCAGGAGGAAACAACAGAGGACATTTCTAAGGAAGATAAAGGAGCAAGTGAAGATCACCTGTTCTCCAGGTGAACCCTAAGGATTCTAGAGTGCCTAGAAGATACGAAGGGGGGGGGTCAGCCGATAGCACCGATTAGAGAAGAAGGAAAATATCTAACAATTGAAGTAAAAACAAAGGACTAGGAGAGGTGAATAGTGGAAAAACTTTTATCTGTGTTCAGCCTAAAGAGGTTAAACATCTCACTATGTAAAATTAACTAATTAGGATAGGGATTTGAGGTAGTAAAACAGCTAATTACTCTTAAGGAACCAATTGAGCTCTGCTATAAAAATCTAAGAGAAATTAAAATAGACATACTAATATTAGAACATATACCTATTGCATTGTTGGGAAGAGATGCATGGTGTAAATTGAACTGTACAATAAGATGTACACTAGACGGCTGTCTGGTAGAAGATTTTTAAAAAGTAGGGTTTTTTGGGAATCATATTTGCTTGAAAAAATAATATCATAGGAAGGATGACAATCTATTAGACTGCCTATTAGACAATCTGTCTGAAAAATAAAGTTAAAAGGGGTGACTGTTATTCTGGGTTACATTCCTACACAAAAAGATGTCAAACTAGGCTAAAAGATGTTTGATCGTTTGCCAAGTCTGTGTGTGAAGAAGTCAGAAGCAGGTGGGGACTTCCCAATCACATATTCTAAAAATTGGTGGTAAAGGGATTTTGTGAATAGATCAGGGGAAAAGTTTAAAGGTTAGGAGAAAAGATTAGATTAAAAAAGTTAGGAGAACTAGGGTTGAAGGGAACTCTAAGACAGTAAGCTAAGTTTCAAAGTTAGTAGTAAGAGAGAGAGAACAGTGGTGAAGGACATTTTAGAGTTTAGTGGGAAGATAGATATGGTAGGAGTTTAGATCTGTTAGGAGCAGATGCATTGAGAAAGTATGCGTTGCTGAATGATAAGAGAAGATTAGGGAGAATATATGTGTACTTATCTAGTGCAAGCATTAAAATTTGTTCCGGTTAAGAATTATTGGTTAAAAGGCTATTTAATTCGTAAAGTGACGCTTATAATGTAGAAGAGTTGAAGTCTGTTAAAGCTTCCACAGTCACCGAAGGAGTTCAGGAGAAGTATATTACAGTAGCCACTCCAACAGTAAATAACACACAGAGGATATCGGTAGCTTTCCCACTAGAAGTAGTTAAGGGTGTTAATACATCAACTAAATCCACTCACTTTAATGGTAACGTTGAAAGGGATTAATGGTACGACGGCAATAACAAATGTAGGAAGTATGACACCGACACCAACAACAACTTTTCTGAAATTAAAGTATGTAGCAAGAGTGACTCGGGAGTTTATGGTACGGATGGAGAGTGCTGTCAATGGTAGTAAGGATAGGGTTAAAATAGGAGAGCAGATGGTGGTAGAGAAGAATATAGATTCATCTGAAATAGTGAAGGATACTATCATGGAGGTACAGGATGAGGTCTTTGATTTTACTGACAGACAAGGAGAGGTATCTGATCAGGGTACCGCTCGTTAGGGGAAGAGAGAAACTAAATGGAAGGCATATGGGTTTGATTCTTCTGTTGTGAAAATTAAAGATGGATGGGCAGGTAGGAATCTTTGGTTCCAGCAGCTAGCTCATTCTGTAAGATCAGTGAGGAATCTTGAGGGTCCATGTCTGTTGAGAATTCCAGCACCAGACACGTGTTTGTGGTGATAAAGCGTATATATTCTTACCCTATGGATGGACAGGATGTTGTTACATGTCAACGTTGAAGCTTCCATATGAGGTTTCTACCATTAAAAGAGGGGTAGCACCAGACACAGATAAATCTGAATCTAGGTTTGGAAGTAGGGTGAAAAGGGACATGGCGACATTTCATAGTCTTGAAGCCTATCATTGGAGGATAAGTCTAAGAGAGAAGGGGGGACTTTTTCCATGGTATGGTGTAACATTTTTGGCAGATCATATTGATAATATTAGCTATAATTTGATTCCAGATAGTTCAGATAGTATCACTATGCGTTGAAGAATATAAGGGATGCGTTTGGTAGATCTGAAGGAGCTGGATGGTCAGCAAAGTCTTGGTTGCAAGATCAGTTAGGCCCAGTGGGAGCAGTGATGGTTCAGATTTAATAGCAGCTTTGATGGCACTGTATGTGATGTTTTTCTTTTGTAATTTGTTACTGACCTTTGAGAAAGCTATGATATTGAGATAGGTTGGAGTAGTGATGCCTGGAGACAACACTCAGATGCCGTTGTTGACTGTTCCTGATCTGGAGGAAGATGGACAAGTGGGACTGGATGGAGTATTGATGGATAAATATCCTTTTTGATTATTTGATCATTTTTCATTTTTTTTTCTTCTCAATATTAGTGTGATTTTAGTATGATGTTATGAATCAAAGGGGGGAAATAGGATGATGTGATTCATACATCATTTATATATCATTTTTATATTCTTAGTTGATATTGATGTTTAATTTGAAAGTGTTGTTTTGCAAAAGATACTGTTTGGTCTTTTCTTTTCTTCCAGAAGCATATGGGGGAATATGTAGAGATTGAAATGCGCAAACAAGGACAATATGAAAGGACAATGACTGGAGGAGATGGAACAAGGAAGGTGTGGAAAGATTCCGATTCCATCATCAACGATGCATTGGAAGAGGAGACTACGGAGGAGATGAAGTGTAGTTGACTACATTCCAGTGTCTGCAATGAAATATAGACATATTTGCATGTGTAATACATAATTTGTGTCATATTCTTAGGTATTAATTTTTGTAGAATGATATTTGATGTTATTGGATACATGTGGGGATCTTAGATGTTTTTGTTTATTTAGTGAATGCTTAGGGACAGGGAGTCTAGGCAGGGATAGAGATCCACTGTAGGGTCGGATGGGTCGACCAGCCTGAGAGTGGACATTTTTTGGATAGTATTTTGTTTGCAGGGGCTTACATGTGTATTTAATTGCATCATAGTTTCAAATGCATTGATAAAGATTTATGAATTCATCGGGAGTACCTAGGTGGTTGCCTGGGGCAGAGGGACCGTGAGAGAATTTTACTGTCTTGATTGATGGATGGATATTTGGAAAGAAGGCTGCCAGACAGTTTTTCGCTCTCACACTCCATAAAGATTTGTTCATATTTCATAGTAATGTATTCACACTTCATAAAGATGTGTTCATATTTCATAGAAAGGTATTTACACTCTAGAGGAAAATGTTTTTGGTTTAATGTTAAAGATACTCAATAAGATAAATTGTTACTTGTCATAATCCTATTCTGTTTGTTTTCGAGACTTTTAGTTCGTCTCAAGGGGGAATGTAGTGTATTAAGATTATGACGTTGTTAATGTTTTTTAAGTGGAACCGGAGAGGATGTTTATTTTAGTGTCAGAGGGAATGGTTTTAGTGTGACACCCCTGATAGGACAGAGAAGTCTGTGTGTTGTAGACAGGGGATTGGACAGTAGAGGGAGCCACCCATATCTTGGGAAGATTATATATACTGGGTAAAAACGACGAAGAGGTTAGAGCGGCCATTGCAATCTGGGATGCCGTTCTCCGGGTGATCTTGACACCTTTAACCTCATGCTGAAATCTTGTGATATGAATAAAACTTATGATCAAAGGTTCAGTATGAGCGGACTCCTTTGTTTATCAGCAATAATTGCCAGCATTGACTCGATACTACAGACACTTAATCACCATGGTGCTTTTTAATGGTAAGTTTACAAACATTGGTTGTGGTAAGTATACTTGAAACTTGGGTATCATTATATTAAAGTGGGGAAATAAGTATAGCCAGTTACAATTGTAATGGCTTAGCAGATCCTACAAAAAGATCAATGTTTACCTGGCTAAAGAGAAATAATATAATATCTATTGTTTACAGGATACTCACACTACAAATATAGATGAGGTTAGGGTGGAAAAAGGACTGGGAGGGAGATATTGTTTTGTCATGGGCAAAGAAACTCAAAACGGGTGATTATACCAATTAATAAAAATGTTGATCCGATTGTGCAAACTGTGCAAACAGATCCTCAAGGAAGATGGATTATTTTAAATATGCTATTGGACCAAAAACAGATCTGGCTAATTAATCTATACGGGCCAAATAATGATGATTAACACTTCTTCGACAATATATATAATAATCTATTGAGCTCACAAGCAACGAATGAATCTATTATTATTGTGGGAGATTATAATACGGTTTTAAGTACCTCAATGGATCGTAAAGGAAATCACACTACAAACTATCACCCTCAAGCACTTAACCTCTACGGGATCGGTGTCCCTTATAAAGGACGGTTGTTGCTGAATATGCGATATGTGACTAGAATGGTGTTGTAAACAACAGCCAACTGTCCAGGACATAGACATGTCTTATATGGGCAGAAAGCTTTAATTTGTGTTAATCTAACTGCACTGTCCAATTTACAGTAGCTATTACAGCTAAAAAAAAATACCATGCTATTGTTTGAGGATAGTGTACAACAACAAAACACTTTTATCACAGCAACTGGTTTGGTACATTCACCTCTGAATTTAAATAATGTACTTACATTCAATAATCTTGCTCTGATTTGTCATCCTGAGGGTCCAAGTTTTGTTTGAAAAATCTATTTTTATATTCAAATGTAGGAACCTAGGTTCTACAGTTTGACCTCTGACTCCACACCCACCCCGCCCGGCCATCTAGATGTGTGAAGGTTTAGTGTATTTTCTGTAGGGAAGCTAATGATACATAATTTATGACATTCCTGAGAGTGTGCAAACTCAAATGTTGTATTACCATAGCATTTTTGCATGTTCTCTATAGTTATGTACAGTGGAAAAAAAGTATTTAATCAGCCACCAATTGTGCAAGTTCTCCCACTTAAAAAGATGAGAGAGGCCTGTAATTTTCATCATAGGTACACGTCAACTATGACAGACAAATTGAGGAAAAACATTCCAGAACCACATTGTAGGATTTTTAATGAATTTATTTGCAAATTATGGTGGAAAATAAGTATTTGGTCACCTACAAACAAGCAAGATTTCTGGCTCTCACAGACCTGTAACTTCTTCTTTAAGAGGCTCCTCTGTCCTCCACTCGTTACCTGTATTAATGGCACCTGTTTGAACTTGTTATCAGTATAAAAGACACCTGTCCACAACCTCAAACAGTCACACTCCAAACTCCACTATGGCCAAGACCAAAGAGCTGTCAAAGGACACCAGAAACTAAATTGTAGACCTGCACCAGGCTGGGAAGACTGAATCTGCAATAGGTAAGCAGCTTGGTTTGAAGAAATCAACTGTGGGAGCAATTATTAGGAAATGGAAGACATACAAGACCACTGATAATCTTCCTCGATCTGGGGCTCCATGCAAGATCTCACCCCGTGGGGTCAAAATGATCACAAGAACGGTGAGCAAAAATCCCAGAACCACACGGGGGACCTAGTGAATGACCTGCAGAGAGCTGGGACCAAAAGTAACAAAGCCTACCATCAGTAACACACTACGCCGCCAGGGACTCAAATCCTGCAGTGCCAGACGTGTCCCCCTGCTTAAGCCAGTACATGTCCAGGCCCGTCTGAAGTTTGCTAGAGTGCATTTGGATGATCCAAAAGAGGATTGGGAGAATGTCATATGGTCAGATGAAACCAAAATATAACTTTTTGGTCAAAACTCAACTCGGTCGTGTTTGGAGGACAAAGAATGCTGAGTTGCATCCAAAGAACACCATACCTACTGTGAAGCATGGGGGTGGAAACATCATGCTTTGGGGCTGTTTTTTCTGCAAAGGGACCAGGACGACTGATCCGTGTAAAGGAAAGAATGAATGGGGCCATATATCGTGAGATTTTGAGTGAAAACCTCAGCAAGGGCATTGAAGATGAACCGTAGCTGGGTCTTTCAGCATGACAAGGATCCCAAACACACCGCCCGGGCAATGAAGGAGTGGCTTCGTAAGAAGTTTTACCCGGCTGTATGTAATGATGCAAAACACTTTCTGAGCTAATAATGTAAAAAATAATACATAAAAAAACTAAATACTGCAAAGTTTCCTAAGAGCTAGTCGCCAGGCCACCATCTTCGTCGGCGCCACATTACCACATCGTGTAGATCAGTAATCTTGATCTGATTTGTCATCCTAAGTGTCCCAGAGATAAAATGTAACATAGTTTTGTTCGATAAAATCAATTTTATATTCAAATGTAGGAACTGGGTTCTACAGTTTGAACATCTGCTGTCTCTGGTTCCACACCCACCCCGCCCGGCCATCTAGATGTGTGAATGTTAGTGTATAAACTAATGATCCATCATGTATGACATTACTGGGAGTGTGTAAACTTACATTTTATATTACCATATAATTTTTGTATGTTCTCTATGGTTATGTACTTGAAAATGTATCCTCCTCTTGTGTAAATTGTAGAGGTACATTTTTATAAGCTCAGCATAAATACAATTTCTTGTTTTCTCAGATGTCAACCAATACTTTGACATACTTTGTCTCACGGGCTTCACCGAAGTGTAGGGCTTCAGGGCTTTCAGTGGTCGACCATCCAAATGTTCCAACTGGAGAATATTGTTGGCTTCCACCGAGGTAACCCTAGGAAGACATTAAGAGAAGAATATCAGTGTTAGGAAAACTAAAACTAGCTTCAGGTTATTTTGTGTGCAAACGCAAATAGTTATTATCTGAGATTTTAATATTCACATTAACGGATGGTGAACCCAGCTAGGAGCGAAAGAGCAGCGAGGTTTCCCAGGTCTCGCCTTCCTTTCGTCCTTCTTCCAAACCAAGTCATTCTCCCGGATGTTGAAGCACTTGGTCCCCCTTCTTGATTCTCCTCCAGTAGCTCTCCTGTTTCTCCTGCGACTTATCCATGTTTCAGTCTCACCTTAATTGATAACGGAAATAAATGCAAAAAAACACATCCTTCTCAGCCCGTGCCTGAAAACGGTCCTCGAAGGCGTTCTGATCTACAAAAATAGCAATAGACAAACAAAAACACTAAGTCAATCACAAATTTGAAAGACTACAGTATATGCAATAATTTCCTTTAATTGTATATACACTGCTCAAAAAAATAAAGGGAACACTAAAATAACACATCCTAGATCTGAATGAATGAAATATTCTTATTAAATACTTTTTTCTTTACATAGTTGAATGTGCTGACAACAAAATCACATTAAAAATTATCAATGGAAATCAAATGTATCAACCCATGGAGGTCTGGATTTGGAGTCACAATCAAAATTAAAGTGGAAAACCACACTACAGGCTGATCCAACTTTGATGTAATGTCCTTAAAACAAGTCAAAATGAGGCTCAGTAGTGTGTGTGGCCTCCACGTGCCTGTATGACCTCCCTACAACACCTGGGCATGCTCCTGATGAGGTGGCGGATGGTGTCCTGAGGGATCTCCTCCCAAACCTGGACTAAAGCATCCGCCAACTCCTGGACAGACTGTGGTGCAACGTGGCGTTGGTGGATGGAGCGAGACATGATGTCCCAGATGTGCTCAATTGGATTGGGAACGGGCGGGCCAGTCCATAGCATCAATGCCTTCCTCTTGCAGGAACTGCTGACACACTCCAGCCACATGAGGTCTAGCATTGTCTTGCATTAGGAGGAACCCAGGGCCAACCGCACCAGCATATGGTCTCACAAGGGGTCTGAGGATCTCATCTCGGTACCTAATGGCAGTCAGGCTACCTCTGGCGAGCACATGGAGGGCTGTGCGGCCCCCGAAGAAATGCCACCCCACACCATGACTGACCCACCGCCAAACCGGTCATGCTGGAGGATGTTGCAAGGGCAGCAAACGTTCTCCACGGGCGTCTCAGACTCTGTCACGTCTGTCACGTGCTCAGTGTGAACCTGCTTTCATCTGTGAACAGCACAGGGCGCCAGTGGCGAATTTGCCAATCTTGCTGTTCTCTGGCAAATGCCAAACGTCCTGCACGGTGTTGGGCTGTAAGCACAACCCCCACCTGTGGACGTCGGGCCCTCATACCACACTCATGGAGTCTGTTTCTGACCGTTTGAGCAGACACATGCACATTTGTGGCCTGTTGGAGGTCATTTTGCAGGGCTCTGGCAGTGCTCCCCCTGCTCCTCCTTGCACAAAGGCGGAGGTAGCAGTCCTGCTGCTGGGTTGTTGCCCTCCTACGACCTCCTCCACGTCTCCTGATGCACTGGCCTGTCTCCTGGTAGTGCCTCCATGCTCTGGACACTACGCTGACAAACACAGCAAACCTTCTTGCCACAGCTCGCATTGATGTGCCATCCTGGATGAGCTGCACTACCTGAGCCACATGTGTGGGTTGTAGACTCTGTCTCATGCTACCACTAGAGTGAAAGCACCGCCAGCATTCAAAAGTGACCAAAACATCAGCCAGGAAGCATAGGAACTGAGAAGTGGTCTGTGGTCACCACCTGCAAAACCAGTCCTTTATTGGGGGTGTCTTGCTAATTGCCTATAATTTCCACCTGTTGTCTATTCCATTTGCACAACAGCATGTGAAATTTATTGTCAATCAGTGTTGCTACCTAAGTGGACAGTTTGATTTCACAGAAGTGTGATTGACTTGGAGTTACATTGTGTTGTTTAAGTGTTCCCTTTATTTTTTTGAGCAGTGTACAATTCCATTGTTTACCTCAGTCAACAGCTGCGGCTCCCGTCCGTACAGCAGGCGATAGGGCGAGTACTCGGTGGAGGCCTGGACGCTGCTGTTGTGTGCGAAGAGAATTACCTTCAGGTTGTCCTCCCACCGTTCCTGATACCCGTCAAGGAACTTGCCCATGGCAGTCTTGAGGGTCTGGTTGGTCCATTCATCCAAACCTATCTATTGACAATGGAAGAAATTGAAACGTGTCTGATTATGTACCATGGAAAAACTAAAACGAATTGTAAGATCCATACCTTGTTCCAGAGTTCACGACCTTGGTCATACAAGATGAGCTCAGGAGTACTGTGAGGGGTGAAGATGTTCATCATCGTCTTGGAGGTGGCCTCGCCAGTCTTGTCCTTGATGGGTATCATAAAAAACTAAAATACTTTTTGGTTCCAAGCACCCTTTTTAATGGGTTACAGAAAGGAATTTTAGAGTTAAGCACGTACTCTTCCTTTACTGACCTTAATGGGTGTTGCCTCCACCCGCTTGCTAAAATAATCAGTCGCCGTCAGACACCAGCTGTTGTCCGATGAGGTCCACCCCTAACATTTCAACTGTTAGAGAGAAAATGACTTTGTTCTTATCTGTATCTGTGTCATACAGTATGCAGATGTTCATATTTTCACAGTCTTCACCCTCTCAAACCTCTGGCAGCCTAGACAGCTACTGACCTTTAAGCACAAAGTGAAACATTGTGTGCTCTCTGATGTGACATTCATCGATATCCTAATAATTTCAGATATAATAGAATGTGATTGAAAAACAAAAGGTTATTCCACTTGCCCAGCTGTCCACACCCTTGACAATCCCACTCCAGAAGAAGCGTAGGTTCATTTTGGCAATCATGCACTTTACTCCGAAATGGCCAGCATGCATCTCGATCAGCACGGCCTCCTTCTCCTCCTGAGTGAAAATAACCCTCCTGTGTGGCTGGCCATCCTTCCCCCGTAGGTACATGTGATTGCCTAACAAGTTGGAAGAGAAGAGTTGTTGAAATACGTCTAAGTAAAGGGAAGATAGTACAGTTGAGGTTCTAACGAAATTTTTGGAACAACAGCAGCAACCCAATTGGTCATTGCAGAAATTAGAAAGAGAGAGAGAGAGAGACGGAAAGAGAAGGCTAAGAAAGTAACTAGAGTACTAGGGTACAATAGGGGGGTCAAGGGACCGAAGGGGGGAAGACCCAGGTCCCTGAGGAGACTTGAACCCCACGACAAAAGTCCAGTTAGGAGCTGAGCTCAGGAGGGAGTCAGTATGAGTCAGGAGATGAGAGAGTAGAAGGGGGGCCAGTACCCACTGATAGCCTTACCTAATCTATTGGCAGGGAAGAAGGGGCCCCAGCAACCGAGCGGTAGAAGGAATGACCCCACCCCAAAACAGGAATAGTAAGGTTTGGGCTACCGTTAGAGGGCAGTGGGTTTCAGGGGATGCCCAGAGGGCACTTTTGCCATGGGCCGATCACGGAGAGTATGTTGGGAAAATAACTGAATTGTGTAATAGCCTCAGAGAACATTACCATCGTCATGCAGACTTCTCTAAAGTACATGAGTGTAAACAAGAGGATAGTGAGACTGTCAGCCAGTACTTAGAGAGAGTTAAAGATGTGTTTAACGCAAACAGTGGCATACCCGAACCAGACCAGAGACAGGGGAATGATACGCCCTACCATCAGCAATTAAAAATATAGTGTTCCTCAGTGGAATGAGACCAGAGATAAGCAGGACCATTAAAAATACTTTGATAGGGTGGAGAAAAGCACAGCAACACATATTGAGGTTAAAAGGTTTGCAGTTTACCAAGAGCAGATTGGGAGAGACCTTAAGGGAGTGCCAACTCTCGGGAGATAGTGAGGCCAGAACAAAGGAGCAGTGTCCTGGAAATCACAGTCTGTTTTGTTTTTTTCAGTTCTGCTGGAAGTATATTTGATGAAGGGAATGTGTTAATCATAATTGGAATCTTAATTATATATTAACTTGCTCACCCAAACGTAGATATACGTCATGGGTGAGACATAATTAATATAATATTGTACAAAGCCAATTTAGGGTTTCCATTAAGGAATGTCAATCACTACATTGGATATTAATACTATGGAGATAAATTCAATATATGCTGGTCAACTACGGCATGTGTTTGGTGTTATTTGTAACCTACTTAGAAAGGACTGTTACCTATATCTGCTGTATTCTAAACAATGACAGATTGGGGGTTTCATAAGAGGTGGATATAATTTTAGTTGATAACAGAGGTAATAAGATTTGAGAAAGGTTGAATTCCATTGTTTAAGCAAGAATGGCATTAAATTCATGCTTTCTAGTTATGTTTATGCAAATATGTTATTCGTTTTTGGTGGTGTGTGGATAGAATTTACTAATGCCAGGATTTAGTAAACGAAGCAGAGAGATGTAGTGAGAGCAGTGGAAGGGATACCCCACCCTAAAACGGGGGTACACCAGTTCAGAAGAGATATGGAAGGGCTGACTGCCAGCTTTAAGCTGAATACAGGGGAACTAGAGAGGGCAGTCAGACAGATAGTGCTAAAGGACTGGGCGGCAGTGAGAGGAAACTGGGTTCCCGGAGATGGGAATGCGCCGGTTCTAGAGTGGGCAGCAGGAGGGGCTTATGGAGATAAATTGGCACAACTCTGTGATAATCTGAGAGAATATTATCACAGACATGCCGACTTCTCCAAAGTCCACGGGTGTAAGCAGGGAGACAATGAGACTATTAGTCAATACCTAGAGAGACTGAGAGATGTGTTCAATGCAAACAGTGGATTTATCAAACAATAGGTTTATATTTTTAAAAAACATCAATGCAACAGGTTGCGATGATTAAATTAATAGAAAGGGGTTATAGGTTTATATTAGAAGGTGTAGTGAACTTAATGAAACGTGTTATTATATAGTGTCTTCCAGGATTGATGGAAGTCTCATATAGCATTATGTTAAGGGAATGCCTGGGATAAAATATAATGTCTTACTTACACGGAGTATGTGATTGTATTGGTTAATGAATGAAATATGACATTTACAGGGGTGACAGGAACAATAGAAGGGGAGACAGATTTTCCTATGGTGTTGATCAAATAATTGATAATGGATCAATTTGAGATGAGATCACATGGAGCAGATTTAAGGGTTCAATAATCATTGTGAGATTTAAAGAGGATATGATCTGAAGGGTAATCAATTAAACATAGTCATTGTATACTCGAGGAATTTTGAGTGGTTTTATGGATTAGTTATGAGGAAACGATTATTGATGAGTTAGGACTGGGGATATCTGTATCATGTTTTGTGTGTACTTAACATCTTTAGATTACTGATGGTAATTGAAGGTTAACAAAATGAATAATTTCTCTTCCAGGAGAAAGAGATTTGCTTATCTCATTGGAATGTTGCCCAGGAATACGGGGGAGCAGTTTAGTGGAGTTAGGTCATAAAAGGGAGCTACCAAATTAAGTGGGGCCTGGCTATTTTTGGTTGTTGTTTTTCAATTGGGTTTTTCAAATAAAAAACAACACACCTAATATGATGTTTATAAAGGGTTGTTATTTTGATTTTAGGGGTTTTTTCAACAGGTCAAAGGTGATAAGTCTTAAAGGAGCACACACAGTGAAATTTATGGAGTTTTTCTGTTTTGACTGAGTTTAGGGTATATATGATTTCTCATGAGAATAAATGTAATGAGGACTTAATGAACACTTGGGATAAGTAACATTTATGAAATATTTAGAATGATGGTAATGTTTAGTATACTATGGGATGGAACAGTTCGTTGAATGATTTCAATGGCCTCTGAACTCTGTTTTGCCTTTCCGGTGTTAATTGATCATCCACACTGGTAAATTCTAAAGGCATGAGAGGAGGACTTTAAGATAGTTTATTTTACCAAGTTGAGGGTAATTTATAGTACTGTGAAAAGTGTGAATAAATGTATAATTTGGTAATAATATATATATGATTCGAACCATAAAATAACAGAAGAGAGAGAGAGTGTTCCCTGAATGAGGGATACCTGCTGCTAGTCAATTGTACTAATCTTGGATTACTTTTACGGGATAGAAGTAAGTTGAGGTATTATCTAATGTTGTCAGCAGGGTTAAAACACTTCTCTGGTCCCAGTCAGCTGTCAAAAGAGGACGTTTCGATGGATAGAGATCTACTTATAGAGAGCCACAGGAGGGCCCCAATTAAGGAAGTTCACAGATGGGTGAAGCAAGGCGCAGTAAATAAGGAAGGAATATGGGTCAAAGACAGCTTACCAATTCTCCCAAAATTACTGTTTAGATATGCTGCAATATTGACACACAGGCAGAGTCATTATTTTACATTTTAGTCATTTAGCAGACGCTCTTGTCCAGAGCGACTTACAATTAGTGAATACATATATATATATATATATTATTATCGAACCCACAACCCTGGCGTTGCAAACGCCATGCTCTATCAACTGAGCTACATCCCTGCCGGCCATTCCCTCCCCTACCCTGGACGACGCTGGGCCAATTGTGCGCCGCCCATGAGTCTTGTTAATTGTTAATTAACCGTATGTCTAAGAATTTGTGTCCTACAGGAGAATTAAAGGATAAGGTGATTCATAGTATATAACCTGGAGACTGGGTGTGGATCCAATCGTTGAGGAAAAAGGATTGAAAGCAGTCACGCTGGGAGGGACCATACCAAGTCCTATTGGTAACTGCCTTCGCTATAAGAATAGCTGAGAGAGCCACTTGGGTCCACATTACCCACTGCAAAAAAGTAGGCCCACATACCAACACCGTTGAACACACACAGAGTTAAAGAGAAGAACTGGACCACTAGGGTTCAGGGGTAAACTCTGTTAACGAAGAAACCCTACCCCGACCTTTCATCACTGTGGGGTGTTTATAGAGGGTGTGGGTATGGGGGAAGTACCAGGACAGGTGGGTCAGGGACAGGATTGGGATGGCGGTTTTGGGGATTTTGGGGGACTCTGAGCTGCATCATCATGTTAACCATATTATGGATTAATCCAGGTCAACCTAAACAGGGAAATGATGAACAAAATAATACCAAGGCACTGATTCGATCTCATAGAAATACTGAAACCAAGAAAGACTATTGGGGGAATGATTATTTTAATAGTTTAAGTCAGTTTAAGACAAGATGGGGGGTTCAAGATACCATTCGACTTCTCCCATGAAGAGAGAGGAGGTTTTGGGGGCTTTGGTAAGAAGGTTAGGTCCTAGAAGGTATGGTAAATACATTTGCACTGGGGAACGCTCATGTCCTTGGGCAAGGGTGTTTAAACATACCTGGGGAACATACTATGAGAATGGGATGGACGCAGTACAATCGATGGGGAATTAAACAAACCCATGATAAATGTAAACGGAACTGGTGATAACGGTAAAGTTAATTATGCAAGATGACATAGCAAGGAACTATTGGGCCTGTGTTGATGATTTCGGGGCAGATATATGTTTGAGGTTCATTTTTCAGGAGAGAAATTAATCTTCCACCCCCGAGACAGAACAGCAGGTAGATCTAATGTTATCACCAGAAGTACCAAAAACTAGTCTAATACCCCTTGGAAGGCCCTCAGAAGGAATCCTAAATAGCACTAAACCACCAAGGGTAGAATATTTCCTCTTGCAGGAAATGAACCAAGGAGAAGTAGAAGGAATTTCAAATGAGAACCTCTGGGTAAGGTGGATGAACTACACAGCTAGGGCGTTGGGTCAAACTAATTGTTATGCCTGTTCAACAGGTAGGCCAACTTTTGTAACTGCACCTATGCCTCAGACCATGTTCTCTTGTGTGATATATTTGGGATCAAACCAAACCTTACCTAATTGTTCTGATATTAAAAGAACCACTCTTAAAAAGGATAATACTAAGGCACCCCAATTCACCATTAACCCCGGAGATTATCAATGTTATAGACACCAAAGTAATGCGAATCACAGATCAAATTGGAGAAGGGTTTACAACTATGTTTTTCTGGTGGGTTACAATTGATAAAAATGTTGACTGGATTAATTACATCTACAAAGGTTTGTTAATTAGACAGGGGATGCAGTGAAGAGAATCAGGCCAACTATCCGCCACCTCACTCATGACCTGCAGAATAGTTTGGTTCTCGAAATGCTTTTAGCAGAGAAGGGCGGATTTGCAAGATGGTGGGAGGTCATTGTTGTATGTTTATCCCCAACAATACAGCCCCAGATGGTACAGTAACTAGACCACTGGCAGGTCTCACTGCATTAATTAAAGAATGGGCTGAGAACTGGGGGTGAATTCATCAATGACTGGTTGGTTTGATCAAATGTTTGGTAAATGGAAAACTATTGTTGTAACTATTTTAGGCGCGGCAATCGCGTCTATGGGTATACTTGTTCTTTGTGGATGTTGTCTTATTCCCTGTGTCCGAGGGTTGGCGAGCAAGGCGTTGGAGTATTGCAGTTTCCCAACAGATGGTGAGATACGGCCCAATCCCGGACTCCGACCTAAGGAATTAAGAATATGACCCACCAGGCTTGTTGGAGGACGACGACGATTCAGATATTTTGAGACTGGATGTTTTCCTAGAACTATAAATCTCTAGTTTAAAAGTTTTTGTAATAATCTTTTTGTGTATTAAAGTCTTGTTTGAAGTATGATGTACTAGTTAACCGATGTTGCAGGGGATGTGATGAAGCAAATGTTCTTCACTATAGGCTTAGACTGTTCTTTCCAGATAGTGGGTAAACAGGTTAGGTACCATTGCTAAAGAGTAACGTTACGCTTTTAATCATGGGGTAACCCTGATGAACCTGTATTGAATGAGACAATTTTTAATGTTTTTATATGCAAACCAACTTATATGCTTCAATGTGTGTGATTCATTTCTATAACAACATATATTTTGTGAGTATGTGTGTAATATTTAGTCAAAGGGTGGATTGATAGATTAATTATTAATGACTAATTATTACACCCTGAAACTGGGGGGAAATGTGTTAGAATGTGTGAGTGGAGGACCAGTAAAGACTATGACATTGCGCTACTATTTAGCAATGTGAGTAAGAGTTAGACCAGACAACAAAGGACAAGGAGAACTGTCTAAATCAAGATAAAGGGGCCTCCCAATTTAGGGTGGAGAGAAACTGTTAGGTGTGTGTGTGTGTCACGGATTCAGCCGAGGCTGCTCCTCCTCCTTGCTTGGGCAGGCTTCGGCGTTAGTCAACCCGGAGTACTAGCTGCTGCCAATCTATGTTTCGATGTTTGTCTTGTTTGGTCTTTATTGTTTACACCTGTTTCCCCATTATGTTTTATTGTGTTCCCTTTATAACCCTCTGTTTCTCATTGTGTATTGTGCGTAATTGTTTTGGTCTTTGCGGCAGTTGCCCATGTGTGCGGGTCATATTATTTCCTCTCTGTATGAGGTTGCCTTTGTACTTTGTATTTGCACTGTATCCAGTAAAGTATCTGCCACTAGCTCGGTGTCCTGCTCTTGACTTCGCCTACCGCATACACGTCGCTGTGACAGAATTACACACCATTAGACATGGAGTCAGCAGGAGCGGCGGTGCCAGCTGGATCAATAGAAGAGCGCGTAGAACAACAAGCGGCCTTGATCCAGGCTTTCGGCACCGCCATGGAACAGGTGGTGAAAACCGTGGAGCGATGGGAAAGAAGTTGGCCTACACCTCCTCCGACGATACCACCACCATCAGCTATGCCCATCGCTTCATCTCCGGGGTCCAGTGGGATTCGGCCCTCGCTCCCGAGGGCTTATGATGGCACAGCTGCCGGGTGTCAGGGTCTCCTGCTCCAGGTGGAACTCTACCTGGCAACCATCCACCCGGCGCCCTCGGGATACGAGGCGTGTCCACCCTCATCTCCTGTCTGTCCGGCAAGTCGCTGGAGTGGGCCAATGCCGAGTGGGGGGAATAGACGCCGCTTCAGGGCATTATTCGATCATCCACCAGAGGGTAAAGCGGCGGGTCTATTCCACCTCCGACAGGGGAGGAGGAGCGCGCAGGAGTTCGCACTGGACTTCGGACGCTGGCTTTCAACGCGGGATGGAATGAGAGGGCCCTCATCGACCACTACAGATGTAGCCTGAGGGAGGACGTGCGTCGGGAATTGGCCTGCAGGGACACCAACCTAAACTTCGATCAACTGGTTGACATGTTGATTCGCCTGGACACCCTGTTGGCTACCCGCGGACGTCCAGACTCGGGCCGTCCATTCCATCCCCCAGCACTTCCGAGCCGACCCCTATGGAGCTCGGAGGTGCTGGTACTAGGAGAGAGACGAGGAGAGAGGCCGTCACCTGCACCAACTGTGGCCGCAGAGGACACACTGCTGGTCGGTGCTGGGGAGGGTCTCCTCGGAATCGAGGCAGTAGGCCGCGCACTGATGAGTCATTCCAGCTGAGTAGGCGCCCAACTCACCCAGAGCTCCCTGTTGCGCATATGTGTATTAAAGGTGTGTTTCCGAGGTTTCTCCTCATTCCCAGCATAAGGCGCTAGTCGATTCAGGCGCAGCTGAGAATTTTATAGATCGCCAGTTCACCCATAAGTTAGGG
The DNA here is from genome assembly GCF_020615455.1 of Coregonus clupeaformis. Taxonomy (NCBI): domain Eukaryota; kingdom Metazoa; phylum Chordata; class Actinopteri; order Salmoniformes; family Salmonidae; genus Coregonus; species Coregonus clupeaformis. The sequence goes on from NW_025534992.1 coordinate 75,551, forward strand.
ATTCCTATAGTTCCAGTGGATGTGCCCTTCCCTATCCATGCCCTAGATAGCCGCCCTTTGGGGTCTGGGTTGATTAGGGAGGTCACGGCGCCGCTCAGGATGAAAACGCAGGAGGGCCATGAGGGAGATCATTTGGTTGTATTTGATTGACTCTCCTGCGTTTCCCGTGGTGTTGGGGCTTCCCCTGGTTGACGTCCCATGACCCCAACATTTCGTGGCAACAGAGGGCTCTCAAGGGATGGTCTGATCAGTGTGTCGGGAGGTGTGTGAGTGTTTCCCGTAGGGGCTCACGACGGTGGAAAGTCTGAACCAAGTTCCCACCATGCACATTCCACCTGAATATGCCAATTTGGCTCTCGCCTTCCGTAAAAAGAAGGCGGCTCAATTACCACCCCATCGACAGGAGGATTGTGCGATAAACCTCCAAGTAGGCGCTGCGCTTCCCTGTAGTCATGTGTATCCTCTGTCTCAGGAGGAGACGGCAGCTATGGAAACATATGTCGCCGAATCGCTGAGACAGGGATACATACGGCCATCCACTTCCCTGCGTCCTCAAGTTTCTTTTTGTGAAGAAGAAAGATGGGGGTTTACGCCCGTGTATTGACTACCGTGGTCTCAATCAGATCACCATCAAATACAGCTATCCTCTCCCTCTGATTGCTAGTATGACGAGGTCATTACACGGGCGCGATTCTTCACAAAATTGGATCTCAGGAGCGCGTACAACCTGGTGCGCATTAGGGAGGGAGATGATTGGAAGACAGCATTCAGTACAACCTCGGGTCACTATGAGTACCTCGTCATGCCATACGGTTTAATGAATGCTCCTTCAGTCTTCCAATCGTTTGTGGAATAGATTTTCCGGGACTTGCATGGACAGGGTGTAGTGGTTTATATTGATGACATTCTAATATACTCCGCTACCCGCGCAGAGCATGTGTCCCTGGTTCGTCGGGTGCTTGGTAGACTGTTGGAGCATGACCTGTATGCAAAGGCGGAGAAATGTCTGTTCTTTCAGGAGTCCATCTCCTTCCTGGGACACCGGATGTCCGCGTCAGGGGTGGAGATGGAGATTGACCGTGTTTCAGCCGTGCGCAATTGGCAGACTCCCTCCACGGTGAAGGAGGTGCAGCGGTTCTTGGGTTTTGCCAATTACTACCGGAGGTTTATCTGGGGCTTTGGGCAGGTAGCAGCTCCCATTACCTCCCTGCTAAAGGGGGGTCCAGTGCGTCTACAGTGGTCGGCTGAGGCGGACAGGGCTTTTAGGCATCTGAAGGACCTGTTTACCTCGGCTCCCGTGCTGGCACATCCGGATCCCTCTTTGTCGTTCCAAGTTGAGGTGGATGCGTCCGAGGCTGGGATCGGTGCTGTACTGTCTCACCGCTCGGGTACGCCACCTAAACTCCGCCCCTGTGCTTTCTTTTCTAAGAAGCTCAGTCCGACGGAGCGCAATTATATGATGTGGGGGACAGGGAGCTGTTAGCTGTGGTGCAAGCCCTGAAGGTGTGGAGGCATTGGCTTGAGGGGGCTAAACACCCTTTTCTCATTTTGACTGACCATCGTAACCTGGGTACATCCGGGCGGCGAGGAGGCTGAACCCTCGCCAGGCTAGGTGGGCTATGTTTTCACCCGATTTGTATTTACGCTCACCTATAGACCAGGGTCACAGAACGCTAAGGCAGACGCCCTGTCCCGACTATATGACACAGAGGAGAGGTCCATTGAGCCTCTCTGTTACGAACCCCGTGGCTTTAAACGTCTAGGGTGGATGGAGAAGAGACCCGTAACATAATTCATGCAAATTAGAATCGTGACATGGAACAGTGAGAACAAAAACTAAACGACAACCATAAACTACCGTCAAACATAAAGGTTTATTTTTAAACACACGGTAAAGTTTTTGGGAAAAGGGCTGAGCAGGACCCAAGAAATGAAACAATAGTGTAAAACACCCCTAAACTGATCTTGCCTGCCTCAAGAACCGCTAAGCTACTACTAATCATACAAAAGTACAGTGGGTGGTCCGCTCAGGTCGAACTAGTGTTTTTAGACAGTTTTCTTCCTACGGGTAATGTACGCCCAAGGGCAACTTGCTTAAATTCCCCTTTTCCCAGAAACACACAAAGTTACCAAACAGAGTAACCAGCAAATGAGTGAGTACACAAAACACAGGACACCACAGTATCCATACTCACATACGAAAAGTAGTCTAACAAAGTTACCAAACATAGTAACCAGCAACTTAGTGAGTAAACAAAACACAGGACACCACAGTATCCATACTCACATACGGAAATAGTCTCTGAGGACAAACACAACTGACCCGGCTTTTAAACAATGGGATGTGTGATTGAAAAACCAGAAACAGGTGGTGCAATGCAGAGGAATGTTCACTGATTGGTCCACCTTAGCAATCAGCAGACACCCCAACGACCACCAATCAGGAACATATAGGACACCTGTGATTAGGGCAGAAGGAGAGGAAGAACACAAAAAGACACAGGATACCTGTATCCGTAACACTCTCCCATACTTCCGGAGTCTTGTCTGGTGGCACCGGTGGTATGGGAGGTTGATGCGGACATCGAGCGGGCGTTACGTACCGATCCTACTCCCCCACAGTGTCCAGAGGGTCGGGAAGTACGTGCCGCTCGAGGTTCGTGATCGATTCATATATTGGGCTCACATGTCACCTTCCTCTGGCCATCCTGGTATTGGACGGACAGTGCACTGCCTAAGTGGAAAGTACTGGTGGCCCACTTTGGCTAAGGACGTGAGGGTTTATGTTTCCTCCTGCTCGGTGTGCGCTCAGTGTAAGGCAGCCTAGACACCTACCCAGAGGGAAATTACAACCCCTACCCGTTCCGACAACGACCGTGGTCTCACCTCTCGGTGGATTTTGTCACAGACCTTCCCCCTCCCAGGGGAATACGACGATCTTGGTCGATTGTGGGTCGGTTTTCAAAGGCCTGCCGTCTCATTCCTATGCCAGGTCTCCCTACAGCCCTACAAACTGCTGACGCCTGCTTACGCACGTCTTCCGGCACTACGGGGTACCTGAGGATATAGTGTCTGATCGGGGTCCCCAGTTCACCTCTAGAGTCTGGAGGCGTTTATGGAACGTCTGGGGGTCTCGATTAGCCTTACCTCAGGTTTCACCCCGAGAGTAATGGGCAGGTGGAGAGAGTGAACCAGGATGTGGGTAGGTTTCTGAGGTCCTATTGCCAGGACCGGCAGGAGGAGTGGTCGGGGTATATCCCTGGGCAGAGATAGCCCAAAACTCACTCCCGCCACTCCTCCACTAATCTTACGCCTTTTCAGTGTGTGCTGGGTTATCAGCCGGTCCTGGCACCCTGGCATCAGAGCCAGATCGAAGCCCCTGCGGTGGATGAGTGGTTTAGGCGCTCGGAGGAAACCTGGAAGGCTGTGCATGTCCATCTACAGCGAGCAATCAGGCGGCAAAAGGCGAGCGCCGATCGCTACCGCAGTTAGGCTCCGGTGTATGCACCGCAGATCGGGTCTGGCTCTCTACCGAAACCTGCCCCTTCGCCTGCCCTGACGGAAGCTGTGTCGGCGGTTTGTGGGGCCATTTAACCCTCCCGTTGTCTAGGGTCAAATGACCCGCCACTGTGTTGAACCAACTTTCTTAAATTTTTATATTTTTGGATCATTTGTGAGAAGGAGGCAGTGATACTTTCTTTAAAGTCTCACTGCCTCCTTCTCACAAATGATCCCAAAAATATAAAAAATTAAAGAAAGTCGTTCAACACAGTGTGGGTCATTTTGACCCTAGGACAACGGGAGAGTCCTGAGGAGATTGAACGAGGTATGTTATAGGTTTCAACTGCCCATTAATTACCGCATTAACCCCTCGTTCCATGTGTCTCTCCTCAGGCCGGAATAGCTGGTCCACTCCAGGAGAGTGAGGTACGAGAGGCTCCTCCGCCCCCGTTGGACATCGAGGGGGCTCCGGCGTACTCAGTCCGTTCCATCTTGGATTCGAGGCGTCGGATGGGGGGCCTGCAGTATCTCGTGGAGTGGGAGGGGTACGGTCCGGAGGAACGGTGCTGGGTCCCTAGGAGGGACATCCTAGATCCCTCCATGTTGAGGGATTTCTACCGGAGTCATCCGACTCGCCCTGCTCCGCGTCCTCCTGGCTGTCCCCGAGGCCGGGGTCGGCGCACGGCTGGAGCCGCGCGTCCAGGGGGGGGTACTGTCACGGATTCAGCCGAGGCTGCTCCTCCTCCTTGCTCGGGCAGGCTTCGGCGTTAGTCGTCCCGGAGTACTAGCTGCTGCCGATCTATGTTTCGGTGTTTGTCTTGTTTGGTCTTTATTGTTTACACCTGTTTCCCATTATGTTTTATTGCGTTCCCTTTATAACCCTCTGTTTCTCATTGTGTATTGTGCGTAATTGTTTTGGTCTTTGCGGCAGTTGCCCATGTGTGCGGGTCTCTGTATGAGGTTGCCTTTGTACTTTGTTTTTGCACTGTATCCAGTAAAGTATCTGCCAGTAGCTCGGTGTCCTGCTCTTGACTTCGCCTACCGCATACCTGTCGCTGTGACAGAGTGTGTGTGTGTGTGTGTGTGAACTGATGGTCAGGAGAGCAATTATAAAGTGGAAAACTACAGCCTGCCTACAGAGGGGAGGGATTATTTCTCTGACGTGTGCATATAGAAATATTGTACGACCATTTTGTTTTAGATTCTCAATGAATAAATCTCTGACTATGCAGACCCGGACTCTGTCCATTACTTAAATCCCAAAAGACTTACAACCTTTCGGGAGACGCACAGAGACACTGAAATAGTTACATGATACACATTAAATAATTCACATAACACCTCCACATTATACCTTGATCTAAAGGTACAGGGGAACATTAGACCTCCACATTATACCTTGATCTAAAGGTACAGGGGAACATTAGACCACATTATACCTTGATCTAAAGGTACAGGGGAACATTAGACCACATTATACCTTGATCTAAAGGTACAGGGGAACATTAGACCACATTATACCCTGATCTAAAGGTACAGGGGAACATTAGACCTCCACATTATACCCTGATCTAAAGGTTCAGGGGAACATTAGAACTCCACATTATTGTCACACCCTGGCTCTGGGGACACTGTTATGTTGAGCCAGGGTGTGTAATTCTATGTTTGTATTTCTATGTTGGCCTGAGTGACTCCCAATCAGAGGCAACGAGTGTCAGCTGGTTGTCTCTGATTGGGAGCCATATTTAACTGTCTGTCTTTCACTTTGTGTTTGTGGTTTCTTGTTCGTATTTCGGTTAGTGTATGACCATTGACTATCACGTTGTCCTTTTGTTGTTTTGATCGTGTGATCATCAAATTAAATAAATATGTTCACATTCAACGCTGCGCCTTGGTCCTTTTCCTTAGACGATCGTGACAGAAGAAACCACCAAGATGTGACCAAGCAGCGTGTCCAGGAGCCATCGCCAGGAGATCCCTAACAGATCTCCTTCGCCTCCTCGACTGGGTCAAGCCGAGTGAGGAAGAGAAGGGCTTGACGTTGTGGCAGAAGGGCGAAAGGCTGGCGAGGGACATGGAGACCTGGTCCACGGGTAGGAGAAACGCCCAGAATTTTTTTAGGGGGGGGCTAACGCCGTGGATGACGGGCCAGCAGGAGACCTTGGCAGAGCGGCCCAGCGGATTGGCAGAGGAGGCCGCCAGGTTACGGGGGCCACTGGTCGAAGAGGGGGTGGAAGATATAGAGGCACGGCGAGAGGTACTGGCGTGTGTTGCCAGTCCGGTCCGGCCTGTTCCTGATCCCCACGTAGGGCCAGTGGTGTGTGTTCCCAGTACGGTCCGGCCTGTTCCTGCCACTCGCACAAAGTCTACGGTGCGCATCGCCAGCTCGGCCCGGCCCATTCCTGCTCCCCGCACCAAGTCTGTGGTGCGCGTCGTCAGCCCGGTCCGGCCCGCTCCTGCTCCCCCGCACCAAGTCAGTGGTGCGTTTCGTCAGCCCGGCTCGGTCCGTTCCTGCTCTCCGCACCAAGTCTGTGGTGCACGTCGCCAGCCCAGTCCGGCCCATTCCTGCTCCCCGCACCAAGTCTGTGGTGCGTTTCGTCAGCCCTGTCCGGCCCGTTCCTGCTCTCCGCACCAAGTCTGTGGTGCGCGTCGCCAGCCCAGTCCGGCCCATTCAAGCTCCCCGCACCAAGTCAGTGGTGCGCTTCTCCGCTCCTGCTCCCCACACCAAGCCAGTGGTGTGCGTCGTCAGTCCGGCACGGCCCGTGCCTGTTCCACCGGTGGCGGGTCCGGCACCGGTCAGGTGCTGCGTCACGCCGGAGCTAGAGCAATCCGCTCCACCAGTGTTCAGTTCAGCTCTGGTCAGCAGGGCCAGACCGGACCAGGGGTACTTTGGGGGGTTAGAGAAGGAGTGGGGGTCATGTCCGGAGCCGGATCCGCCGCCTAGGCGGAGTGCCCACCCGGTCCCTCCCCTGTTGTGTTTGGTTGGCGCGGTCGGAGTCCGCGCCTTTAGGGGGGGTACTGTCACGCCCTGGCTCTGGGGACACTGTTATGTTGAGCCAGGGTGTGTAATTCTATGTTTGTATTTCTGTGTTGGCCTGAGTGACTCCCAATCAGAGGCAACGAGTGTCAGCTGGTTGTCTCTGATTGGGAGCCATATTTAACTGTCTGTCTTTCACTTTGTGTTTGTGGTTTCTTGTTCGTATTTTGGTTAGTGTATGACCATTGACTATCACGTCGTCCTTTTGTTGTTTTGATCGTGTGATCATCAAATTAAATAAATATGTTCACATTCAACGCTGCGCCTTGGTCCTTTTCCTTAGACGATCGTGACAATTATACCCCTGATCTAAAGGTTCAGGGGAACATTAGAACTCCACATTATACCTTGATCTAAAGGTACAGGGGAACATTAGACCACATTATACCTTGATCTAAAGGTGCAGGGGAACATTAGAACTCCACATTATACCTTGATATAAAGGTACAGGGGGAACATTAGGGCTCCACATTATACCTTGATCTAAAGGTACAGGGGAACATTAGACCTCCACATTATACCTTGATCTAAAGGTACAGGGGAACATTAGACCACATTATACCTTGATCTAAAGGTACAGGGGAACATTAGGGCTCCACATTATACCTTGATCTAAAGGTACAGGGGAACATTAGACCACATTATACCTTGATCTAAAGGTTCAGGGGAACATTAGGGCTCCACATTATACCTTGATCTAAAGGTACACCTGTTGCATCTCCATCATAGTCCATCCCATGCATCCCCAATACATTTGCCGTTCAGTTTAAATTCTGTAATGCTAGTATATCATTCTATCAACCCCTGATAAGTGAAAGAGACTCTGTTACTGAATTATAACTAATCAATGAGTTGGAGTAAACCAAACCACGGTCGTTCTCCCAGCATGTCAAAAAATACATCATTTGGTGCTGTTAAGGCCTATACTAAATAAGAATTGGACTCCTGGAATATAATGACATCATTTTTGAATTTATGTTAATTTTTTTCTGTGAATCTTTGAGCATTTTCCAGACAAATCGCTAGCAATAAAGTGCAGAATATGTCCAATCTGACGCATCAAGGCACATGCTGTAGCGTTCTGTAAGCATGAACGAGGCCACTGTCCAATACGAAGAGTCTTTGGGCCACTGTTAGATTGAAATGTTATTCCTTTATAAAGCCTTTTCCTTTACATGCCTGCTCCTTTGCACTTTTTATCCATTTGCCGGTTTTATTACATTTTAGTCATTTAGCAGACGCTCTTATCCAGAGCGACTTACAGTTAGTGAGTGCATACATTGACATACTGGTCCCCCCATGGGAATCGAACCCACAACCCTGCCGTTGCAAGCGCCATGCTCTACCAGCTGAGCTACAGGGGACATGGCTTTATCCATTATCATAATTTGACCGTGCGTCTTGCTATAGGTTATCATGTTAAGACCTGCCTGAACACAACCAATGCTCCTAGGCCTGCAAAGCTGTTTTACTCTTTTTAAAACAGAAGAATATATATATATATATATATATAATACTATTGATTTGTACGGCTGTGGACATGTGGAGGATATCAGGACAATAACCTTATTACTCCTAGTAATTTAATCGTTGGATAACAAATACAGGCTGTAATGATGAGTGTAAAGCTATTGACTATAAGAGGGTGCTGTTTTCTGTTCTACAGGCTGTAATGATGAGAGCGTAAAGCTGTTGACTACAAGAGGGTGCTGTTTTCTGTTCTACAGGCTGTAATGATGAGAGCGTAAAGCTATTGACTACAAGAGGGTGCTGTTTTCTGTTCTACAGGCTGTAATGATGAGAGCGTAAAGCTATTGACTATAAGAGGGTGCTGTTTTCTGTTCTACAGGCTGTAATGATGAGAGCGTAAAGCTATTGACTATAAGAGGGTGCTGTTTTCTGTTCTACAGGCTGTAATGATGAGAGTGTAAAGCTATTGACTATAAGAGGGTGCTGATTTCTGTTCTACAGGCTGTAATGATGAGAGCGTAAAGCTGTTGACTATAAGATGGTGCTGTTTTCTGTTCTACAGGCTGTAATGATGAGAGCGTAAAGCTATTGACTATAAGATGGTGCTGTTTTCTGTTCTACAGGCTGTAATGATGAGAGCGTAAAGCTATTGACTATAAGAGGGTGCTGTTTTCTGTTCTACAGGCTGTAATGATGAGAGCGTAAAGCTATTGACTATAAGAGGGTGCTGTTTTCTGTTCTACAGGCTGTAATGATGAGAGCGTAAAGCTGTTGACTATAAGAGGGTGCTGTTTTCTGTTCTACAGGCTGTAATGATGAGAGCGTAAAGCTGTTGACTATAAGAGGGTGCTGTTTTCTGTTCTACAGGCTGTAATGATGAGAGTGTAAAGCTATTGACTATAAGAGGGTGCTGTTTTCTGTTCTACAGGCTGTAATGATGAGAGCGTAAAGCTGTTGACTATAAGAGGGTGCTGTTTTCTGTTCTACAGGCTGTAATGATGAGAGCATAAAGCTATTGACTATAAGATGGTGCTGTTTTCTGTTCTACAGGCTGTAATGATGAGAGCGTAAAGCTATTGACTATAAGAGGGTGCTGTTTTCTGTTCTACAGGCTGTAATGATGAGAGCGTAAAGCTATTGACTATAAGAGGAGTGCTGTTTTCTGTTCTACAGGCTGTAATGATGAGAGCGTAAAGCTGTTGACTATAAGAGGGTGCTGTTTTCTGTTCTACAGGCTGTAATGATGAGAGCGTAAAGCTGTTGACTACAAGAGGGTGCTGTTTTCTGTTCTACAGGCTGTAATGATGAGAGCGTAAAGCTGTTGACTACAAGAGGGTGCTGTTTTCTGTTCTACAGGCTGTAATGATGAGAGCGTAAAGCTGTTGACTACAAGAGGTGCTCTTTTCTGTTCTACAGGCTGTAATGATAAGTGTAAAGCTTTTGACTATAAGAGGGTGCTGTTTTCTGTTCTACAGGCTGTAATGATGAGAGTGTAAAGCTGTTGACTACAAGAGGGTGCTGTTTTCTTTTCTACAGGCTGTAATGATGAGAGCGTAAAGCTGTTGACTACAAGAGGGTGCTGTTTTCTGTTCTACAGGCTGTAATGATGAGAGCGTAAAGCTGTTGACTACAAGAGGGTGCTGTTTTCTGTTCTACAGGCTGTAATGATGAGAGCGTAAAGCTGTTGACTACAAGAGGGTGCTGTTTTCTGTTCTACAGGCTGTAATGATGAGAGCGTAAAGCTGTTGACTACAAGAGGGTGCTGTTTTCTGTTCTACAGGCTGTAATGATGAGAGCGTAAAGCTGTTGACTACAAGAGGGTGCTGTTTTCTGTTCTACAGGCTGTAATGATGAGAGCGTAAAGCTGTTGACTATAAGAGGGTGCTGTTTTCTGTTCTACAGGCTGTAATGATGAGAGTGTAAAGCTATTGACTATAAGAGGGTGCTGTTTTCTGTTCTACAGGCTGTAATGATGAGAGCGTAAAGCTATTGACTATAAGAGGGTGCTGTTTTCTGTTCTACAGGCTGTAATGATGAGACCGTAAAGCTGTTGACTACAAGAGGGTGCTGTTTTCTGTTCTACAGGCTGTAATGATGAGAGCGTAAAGCTATTGACTATAAGAGGGTGCTGTTTTCTGTTCTACATGCTGTAATGATGAGAGCGTAAAGCTATTGACTAGAAGAGGGTGCTGTTTTCTGTTCTACAGGCTGTAATGATGAGAGCGTAAAGCTATTGACTATAAGAGGGTGCTGTTTTCTGTTCTACAGGCTGTAATGATGAGAGCGTAAAGCTGTTGACTACAAGAGGGTGCTGTTTTCTGTTCTACAGGCTGTAATGATGAGAGCGTAAAGCTGTTGACTATAAGAGGGTGCTGTTTTCTGTTCTACAGGCTGTAATGATGAGAGTGTAAAGCTATTGACTATAAGAGGGTGCTGTTTTCTGTTCTACAGGCTGTAATGATGAGAGCGCAAAGCTATTGACTATAAGAGGGTGCTGTTTTCTGTTCTACAGGCTGTAATGATGAGAGCGTAAAGCTGTTGACTACAAGAGGGTGCTGTTTTCTGTTCTACAGGCTGTAATGATGAGAGCGTAAAGCTATTGACTATAAGAGGGTGCTGTTTTCTGTTCTACAGGCTGTAATGATGAGAGCGTAAAGCTATTGACTACAAGAGGGTGCTGTTTTCTGTTCTACAGGCTGTAATGATGAGAGCGTAAAGCTATTGACTATAAGAGGGTGCTGTTTTCTGTTCTACAGGCTGTAATGATGAGAGCTTAAAGCTATTGACTATAAGAGGGTGCTGTTTTCTGTTCTACAGGCTGTAATGATGAGAGCGTAAAGCTATTGACTATAAGAGGGTGCTGTTTTCTGTTCTACAGGCTGTAATGATGAGAGCGTAAAGCTGTTGACTACAAGAGGATGCTGTTTTCTGTTCTACAGGCTGTAATGATGAGAGCGTAAAGCTGTTGACTACAAGAGGGTGCTGTTTTCTGTTCTACAGGCTGTAATGATGAGAGCGTAAAGCTGTTGACTACAAGAGGGTGCTGTTTTCTGTTCTACAGGCTGTAATGATGAGATCGTAAAGCTGTAGACTACAAGAGGGTGCTGTTTTCTGTTCTACAGGCTGTAATGATGAGAGCGTAAAGCTGTTGACTACAAGAGGTTGCTGTTTTCTGTTCTACAGGCTGTAATGATGAGAGCGTAAAGCTGTTGACTACAAGAGGGTGCTGTTTTCTGTTCTACAGGCTGTAATGATGAGAGCGTAAAGCTGTTGACTACAAGAGGGTGCTGTTTTCTGTTCTACAGGCTGTAATGATGAGAGCGTAAAGCTGTTGACTACAAGAGGGTGCTGTTTTCTGTTCTACAGGCTGTAATGATGAGAGCGTAAAGCTGTTGACTACAAGAGGGTGCTGTTTTCTGTTCTACAGGCTGTAATGATGAGAGCGTAAAGCTGTTGACTACAAGAGGGTGCTGTTTTCTGTTCTACAGGCTGTAATGATGAGAGCGTAAAGCTGTTGACTACAAGAGGGTGCTGTTTTCTGTTCTACAGGCTGTAATGATGAGAGCGTAAAGCTGTTGACTACAAGAGGGTGCTGTTTTCTGTTCTACAGGCTGTAATGATGAGAGCGTAAAGCTGTTGACTATAAGAGGGTGCTGTTTTCTGTTCTACAGGCTGTAATGATGAGAGTGTAAAGCTATTGACTATAAGAGGGTGCTGTTTTCTGTTCTACAGGCTGTAATGATGAGAGCGTAAAGCTATTGACTATAAGAGGGTGCTGTTTTCTGTTCTACAGGCTGTAATGATGAGACCGTAAAGCTGTTGACTACAAGAGGGTGCTGTTTTCTGTTCTACAGGCTGTAATGATGAGAGCGTAAAGCTATTGACTATAAGAGGGTGCTGTTTTCTGTTCTACATGCTGTAATGATGAGAGCGTAAAGCTATTGACTAGAAGAGGGTGCTGTTTTCTGTTCTACAGGCTGTAATGATGAGAGCGTAAAGCTATTGACTATAAGAGGGTGCTGTTTTCTGTTCTACAGGCTGTAATGATGAGAGCGTAAAGCTGTTGACTACAAGAGGGTGCTGTTTTCTGTTCTACAGGCTGTAATGATGAGAGCGTAAAGCTGTTGACTATAAGAGGGTGCTGTTTTCTGTTCTACAGGCTGTAATGATGAGAGTGTAAAGCTATTGACTATAAGAGGGTGCTGTTTTCTGTTCTACAGGCTGTAATGATGAGAGCGTAAAGCTATTGACTATAAGAGGGTGCTGTTTTCTGTTCTACAGGCTGTAATGATGAGAGCGTAAAGCTGTTGACTACAAGAGGGTGCTGTTTTCTGTTCTACAGGCTGTAATGATGAGAGCGTAAAGCTATTGACTATAAGAGGGTGCTGTTTTCTGTTCTACAGGCTGTAATGATGAGAGCGTAAAGCTATTGACTACAAGAGGGTGCTGTTTTCTGTTCTACAGGCTGTAATGATGAGAGCGTAAAGCTATTGACTATAAGAGGGTGCTGTTTTCTGTTCTACAGGCTGTAATGATGAGAGCTTAAAGCTATTGACTATAAGAGGGTGCTGTTTTCTGTTCTACAGGCTGTAATGATGAGAGCGTAAAGCTATTGACTATAAGAGGGTGCTGTTTTCTGTTCTACAGGCTGTAATGATGAGAGCGTAAAGCTGTTGACTACAAGAGGATGCTGTTTTCTGTTCTACAGGCTGTAATGATGAGAGCGTAAAGCTGTTGACTACAAGAGGGTGCTGTTTTCTGTTCTACAGGCTGTAATGATGAGAGCGTAAAGCTGTTGACTACAAGAGGGTGCTGTTTTCTGTTCTACAGGCTGTAATGATGAGATCGTAAAGCTGTAGACTACAAGAGGGTGCTGTTTTCTGTTCTACAGGCTGTAATGATGAGAGCGTAAAGCTGTTGACTACAAGAGGGTGCTGTTTTCTGTTCTACAGGCTGTAATGATGAGAGCGTAAAGCTGTTGACTACAAGAGGGTGCTGTTTTCTGTTCTACAGGCTGTAATGATGAGAGCGTAAAGCTGTTGACTACAAGAGGGTGCTGTTTTCTGTTCTACAGGCTGTAATGATGAGAGCGTAAAGCTGTTGACTACAAGAGGGTGCTGTTTTCTGTTCTACAGGCTGTAATGATGAGAGCGTAAAGATGTTGACTATAAGAGGGTGCTGTTTTCTGTTCTACAGGCTGTAATGATGAGAGTGTAAAGCTATTGACTATAAGAGGGTGCTGTTTTCTGTTCTACAGGCTGTAATGATGAGAGCGTAAAGCTATTGACTATAAGAGGGTGCTGTTTTCTGTTCTACAGGCTGTAATGATGAGAGCGTAAAGCTGTTGACTACAAGAGGGTGCTGTTTTCTGTTCTACAGGCTGTAATGATGAGAGCGTAAAGCTATTGACTACAAGAGGGTGCTGTTTTCTGTTCTACAGGCTGTAATGATGAGAGCGTAAAGCTATTGACTAGAAGAGGGTGCTGTTTTCTGTTCTACAGGCTGTAATGATGAGAGCGTAAAGCTATTGACTATAAGAGGGTGCTGTTTTCTGTTCTACAGGCTGTAATGATGAGAGCGTAAAGCTGTTGACTACAAGAGGGTGCTGTTTTCTGTTCTACAGGCTGTAATGATGAGAGCGTACAGCTGTTGACTATAAGAGGGTGCTGTTTTCTGTTCTACAGGCTGTAATGATGAGATTGTAAAGCTATTGACTATAAGAGGGTGCTGTTTTCTGTTCTACAGGCTGTAATGATGAGAGCGTAAAGCTATTGACTATAAGAGGGTGCTGTTTTCTGTTCTACAGGCTGTAATGATGAGAGCGTAAAACTGTTGACTACAAGAGGGTGCTGTTTTCTGTTCTACAGGCTGTAATGATGAGAGTGTAAAGCTATTGACTATAAGAGGGTGCTGTTTTCTGTTCTACAGGCTGTAATGATGAGAGCGTAAAGCTATTGACTATAAGAGGGTGCTGTTTTCTGTTCTACAGGCTGTAATGATGAGAGCGTAAAGCTATTGACTATAAGAGGGTGCTGTTTTCTGTTCTACAGGCTGTAATGATGAGAGCGTAAAGCTATTGACTAGAAGAGGGTGCTGTTTTCTGTTCTACAGGCTGTAATGATGAGAGCGTAAAGCTGTTGACTACAAGAGGGTGCTGTTTTCTTTTCTACAGGCTGTAATGATGAGAGCGTAAAGCTGTTGACTACAAGAGGGTGCTGTTTTCTGTTCTACAGGCTGTAATGATGAGAGCGTAAAGCTATTGACTATAAGAGGGTGCTGTTTTCTGTTCTACAGGCTGTAATGATGAGAGCGTAAAGCTGTTGACTACAAGAGGGTGCTGTTTTCTGTTCTACAGGCTGTAATGATGAGAGCGTAAAGCTGTTGACTACAAGAGGGTGCTGTTTTCTGTTCTACAGGCTGTAATGATGAGAGCGTAAAGCTGTTGACTACAAGAGGGTGCTGTTTTCTGTTCTACAGGCTGTAATGATGAGAGCGTAAAGCTGTTGACTACAAGAGGGTGCTGTTTTCTGTTCTACAGGCTGTAATGATGAGAGCGTAAAGCTGTTGACTACAAGAGGGTGCTGTTTTCTGTTCTATAGGCTGTAATGATGAGAGCGTAAAGCTGTTGACTACAAGAGGGTGCTGTTTTCTGTTCTACAGGCTGTAATGATGAGAGCGTAAAGCTGTTGACTACAAGAGGGTGCTGTTTTCTGTTCTACAGGCTGTAATGATGAGAGCGTAAAGCTGTTGACTACAAGAGGGTGCTGTTTTCTGTTCTACAGGCTGTAATGATGAGAGCGTAAAGCTGTTGACTACAAGAGGGTGCTGTTTTCTGTTCTACAGGCTGTAATGATGAGAGCGTAAAGCTGTTGACTATAAGAGGGTGCTGTTTTCTGTTCTACAGGCTGTAATGATGAGAGTGTAAAGCTATTGACTATAAGAGGGTGCTGTTTTCTGTTTTACAGGCTGTAATGATGAGAGCGTAAAGCTGTTGACTATAAGAGGGTGCTGTTTTCTGTTCTACAGGCTGTAATGATGAGAGCGTAAAGCTGTTGACTATAAGAGGGTGCTGTTTTCTGTTCTACAGGCTGTAATGATGAGAGCGTAAAGCTATTAACTATAAGAGGGTGCTGTTTTCTGTTCTACAGGCTGTAATGATGAGAGCGTAAAGCTGTTGACTACAAGAGGGTGCTGTTTTCTGTTCTACAGGCTGTAATGATGAGAGCGTAAAGCTGTTGACTATAAGAGGGTGCTGTTTTCTGTTCTACAGGCTGTAATGATGAGAGCGTAAAGCTGTTGACTATAAGAGGGTGCTGTTTTCTGTTCTACAGGCTGTAATGATGAGAGCGTAAAGCTATTGACTATAAGAGGGTGCTGTTTTCTGTTGATTTGTGCAGCTTCTGTCATAAAGGGAGGTCCAAGGCAGGTTGGGTGAATTTGCATAAAGGGAGGGACCAGGGAATCTGTACATTTTTTTATGGTGCGCTGTGTTTTGGTTCAACTTCCTCCTTTTACCGCCTCTGTGTGTGTAATGTTTATGTATCGTTATACGTGTCTGAACACGTGCCGCCGTACACCTCGGTTAGCGTCCCGAATCGCACCCTATTCCCTATATAGTGCACTACTTTAGACCAGAGAATGGCACCCTATTCCCTATATAGTGCACTACTTTAGACCAGAGAATGGCACCTATCCCCTATATAGTGCACTACTTTAGACCAAAGAATGGCACCCTATTCCCTATATAGTGCACTACTTTAGACCAGAGAATGGCACCCTATCCCCTATAGTGCACTACTTTAGACCAAAGAATGGCACCCTATTCCTATATAGTGCACTACTTTAGACCAAAGAATGGCACCCTATCCCCTATATAGTGCACTACTTTTGACCAACGATTTGGGTGCCATTTGTGACGTGACCCTTGTCTTGTCCTCTACCATATGTACTGTATGTTTCTTCAGCACAGTATAAAGGGTATATATATATATATATATATATATATATATATATATTAGACTGACCAGGTGAACCCAGGTGAAATCTATGATCCCTTATTGATGTCACCTGTTAAATCCACTTCAATCAGTGTAGATGAAGGGGAGGAGACAGGTTAAAGAAGGATTTTTAAGTCTTGAGACAATTGAGACATGGATTGTGTGTGTGCCATGCAGAGGGTGAATGGGCAAGTCAAAATATTTAAGTGCCTTTGAACGGGATATGGTAGTAGGTGCCAGACGCATCCGGTTTATGTCAAGAACTGAAACACTGCTGGGTTTTTCACGCTCAACAGTTTCCCGTGTCTATCAACAATGGTCCACCACCCAAAGGACATCCAGCCAACTTGACACAACTGTGGGAAGCATTCGAGTCAACATGGGCCAGCATCCCTGTGGAACGCCGACACCTTGTAGAGTCCATGCCCGACGAACTGAGGCCATTCTGAGGGCAAAGGGGGGTGCAACTCAATATTAGGAAGGTGTTCTTAATGTTTTGTACACTCAGTCATCATATTGTTATTTCCTGTCTTCCATTTCCTGTCTTAGCCATTGTTTTGTTTGTTTTCTGTGAGTGACAACTTTGATCATCACACTGTTATAATCACTGTGTCGTAATTATGAAACTTATAACCACCAGTGTTTTTATAACTGTTATAGCGCTGTTATAAACAGTGTGTTATATAAACTGTTATGACCATCAGTGTTTTTATAACTGTTATAGCGCTGTTATAAACGGTGTGTTATATAAACTGTTATGACCATCAGTGTGACGTCGTAAGGCTTTAGAGGAAGATTGGACTTGTTTTCCTTATGGCCGTGCTGCTCCATCCAATCAGTAGTTAGGCCTTGGTTAAGCTACATTTTTTCAAAAGTTTTTTTTTTTTTTTGTACTTTCCCCAAAGAGATACTGTTAACAGAACCATACATTTGCAATGTGTTGTCAGACAGTATGGTTCAACGGTAGAGTAAAGATATGTCCAGGGTGGTATAGTGTAGTTTCTGTCTGTCTGTGTGTCTGTGTGTCTGTCTGTCTGTCTGTCTGTCTGTCTGTCTGTCTGTCTGTCTGTCTGTCTGTCTGTCTGTCTGTGTGTCTGTGTGTCTGTCTGTCTGAGTGTATGTCTGTCTGTCTGTGTGTCTGTGTGTCTGTCTGTCTGTCTGTCTGTCTGTCTGTCTGTCTGTCTGTCTGTCTGTCTGTCTGTCTGTCTGTCTGTCTGTCTGTCTGTCTGTGTGTCTGTCTGTGTGTCTGTCTGTCTGTCTGTCTGTCTGTCTGTCTGTCTGTCTGTGTGTCTGTGTGTCTGTCTGTCTGTCTGTCTGTCTGTCTGTCTGTCTGTCTGTCTGTCTGTGTGTCTGTCTGTCTGTCTGTCTGTGTGTCTGTCTGTCTGTCTGTCTGTATGTCTGTCTGTCTATCTATCTGTCTGTCTGTCTGTCTGTCTGTCTGTCTGTCTGTCTGTCTGTCTGTCTGTCTGTCTGTCTGTCTGTCTGTGTGTCTGTGTGTCTGTCTGTGTGTCTGTCTGTCTGTGTGTCTGTGTGTCTGTCTGTCTGTCTGTCTGTCTGTGTCTAAGGTGATTCAACGTGTAGCTGCGTCTATGTCATTTACAATACCATGTAAAAAAAAAGTGTCACGGGAAAAACGGATAACTACATGTTGATGTTACTGCTGTGTGTTGACACTGTGACCGGGTTGTCATTCGTTTAACCACAGCCTGGAGTGAACCCTGTTGTCGCCATCTAGTGGACAACATTGCAGTAACGTCACAGAGACGTCTCATCATGATGATTGAGGAAATGGGAAATGTTAATATACTATGTAGTTCATTATACATGTTGTGTTTCAATCGCTCGCTCACAAAACACGTGCACAATGAACAAAGTGCCTGAGTAACATGACATCTCTATAC
Source organism: Coregonus clupeaformis (assembly GCF_020615455.1). Taxonomy (NCBI): domain Eukaryota; kingdom Metazoa; phylum Chordata; class Actinopteri; order Salmoniformes; family Salmonidae; genus Coregonus; species Coregonus clupeaformis. Next base: position 93,457 of record NW_025534992.1, read on the forward strand.
AGATAAATATATATATACTTGAATTGACTGTGTATGCGTGAGAACAATCACAATCGATTCTGTCAGCAAATGCTGTATATTCAATCGTAACTTTCTCTTCAAAGTGGGATGTTTTTTTTTGCTGTTGTATTTTTAAACACAGACGTTGTAGCAAAGCATTGTGGGTATTTTATGCATTGTGACACTGTGACTTTACTTTGACCAAAAACTCTGAATCTCTGGCGCCGGCCACTGTGCTTCCAACGCCCCAGAGACGACACACAGGTCCAGACTAAGACATTGGTCGTGTTCGAGATCGACTGCCGACTAAATAACTGCTCAATGTTATTTCCAGTCAGTATGTCACCATTTCCCTACAATGCATCACAACGTTGATGTTCTCAAACACAGCCACCTTTCAGGTAAACACTGACTCCACTACTTATTTGAGTCGTAATAAGTCATTTTCTAGCCTGGCTGCCAGTCTGTTCCATGAGGAAGGAGAGCAGAAGCAGACTGGCATCCAGGCTAGGTCCTTGTCCACTGTTGATTCCTGTTTAGTATCAATTTGATTCATACCATGTGTCTCTGTAAAGCACGGGACTACGGTCGCAAAATTCCAGTAACTTTCCTGTAATTCCCCGGTTTTCCCGAAATCCTGGTTAGAAGATGCCTGGATTTACGAGAGATTAAGCAGGAAATCTGGGGATTTCTGGAAAACCACGGAATTATGAGAAAGTAAGCGGAAAATATTGCAAACCTATCAATCAATCAATCAATCAATTTTATTTTATATAGCCCTTCGTACATCAGCTAATATCTCGAAGTGCTGTACAGAAACCCAGCCTAAAACCCCAAACAGCTAGTAATGCAGGTGTAGAAGCACGGTGGCTAGGAAAAACTCCCTAGAAAGGCCAAAACCTAGGAAGAAACCTAGAGAGGAACCAGGCTATGAGGGGTGGCCAGTCCTCTTCTGGCTGTGCCGGGTGGAGATTATAACAGAACCATGCCAAGATGTTCAAAAATGTTCATAAGTGACAAGCATGGTCAAATAATAATCAGGAATAAATCTCAGTTGGCTTTTCATAGCCGATCATTAAGAGTTGAAAACAGCAGGTCTGGGACAGGTAGGGGGTTCCATAACCGCAGGCAGAACAGTTGAAACTGGAATAGCAGCAAGGCCAGGCGGACTGGGGACAGCAAGGAGTCACCACGGCCGGTAGTCCCGACGTATGGTCCTAGGGCTCAGGTCTCTCAGTTGGCTTTTCATAGCCGATCATTAAGAGTTGAAAACAGCAGGTCTGGGACAGGTAGGGGTTTCGTAACCACGAGGCAGAACAGTTGAAACTGGAATAGCAGCAAGGCCAGGCGGACTGGGGACAGCAAGGTGTCAGCATGCCTGGTAGTCCTGACGTATGGTCCTAGGGCTCAGGTTCTCAGAGAGAAAGAGAGAACGAGAGAATTAGAGAGAGCATACTTAAATTCACACAGGACACTGGATAAGACAGGAGAAGTACTCCAGGTATAACCAACTAACCCCAGCCCCCGACACATAAACTACTGCAGCATAAATACTGGAGGCTGAGACAGGAGCGGTCCGGAGACACTGTGGCCCCATCCGAAGAAACCCCGGACAGGGCCAAACAGGAAGGATATAACCCCACCCACTCTGCCAAAGCACAGCCCCCGCACCACTAGAGGGATATCCTCAACCACCAACTTACAATCCTGAGACAAGGCCGAGTATAGCCCACAGAGGTCTCCACCACAGCACAAACCAAGGGGGCGCCAACCCAGACAGGAAGATCACGTCAGTAACTCAACCCACTCAAGTGACGCACCCCCTCCTAGGGACGGCATGAAAGAGCACCAGCAAGCCAGTGACTCAGCCCCTGTAACAGGGTTAGAGGCAGAGAACCCCAGTGGAGAGAGGGGAACCGGCCTGGCAGAGACAGCAAGGGCTGTTCGTTGCTCCAGAGCCTTTCCGTTCACCTTCACACTCCTGGGCCAGACTACACTCAATCATATGACCTACTGAAGAGATAAGTCTTCAGTAAAGACTTAAAGGTTGAGACCGAGTCTGCGTCTCTCACATGGGTAGGCAGACTGTTCCATAAAAATGGAGATCTATAGGAGAAAGCCCTGCCTCCCGCTGTTTGCTTAGAAATTCTAGGGACAATTAGGAGGCCTGCGTCTTGTGACCGTAGCGTACGTATTGGTATGTACGGCAGGACCAACTCGGAAAGATAGGTAGGAGCAAGCCCATGTAACGCTTTATAGGTTAACAGTAAAACCTTGAAATCAGCCCTTGCCTTAACAGGAAGCCAGTGTAGGGAAGCTAGCACTGGAGTAATATGATCAAATTTCTTGGTTCTAGTCAGGATTCTAGCAGCCGTATTTAGCACTAACTGAAGTTTATTTAGTGCTTTATCCGGGTAGCCGGAAAGTAGAGCATTGCAGTAGTCTAACCTAGAAGTAACAAATGCATGGATAAATTTTTCTGCATCATTTTTGGACAGAAAATTTCTGATTTTTGCAATGTTACGTAGATGGAAAAAAAGCTGTCCTTGAAACAGTCTTGATATGTTCGTCAAAAGAGAGATCAGGGTCAAGAGTAACGCTGAGGTCCTTCACAGTTTTATTTGAGATGACTTTACAACCATCAAGATGAATTGTCAGATTTAACAGAAGATCTCTTTGTTTCTTGGGACCTAGAACAAGCATCTCTGTTTTGTCCGAGTTTAAAAGTAGAAAATTTTCAGCCATCCACTTCCTTATGTCTGAAACACAGGCTTCTAGCGAGGGCAATTTTGGGGCTTCACCATGTTTCATTGAAATGTACAGCTGTGTGTCATCCGCATAGCAGTGAAAGTTAACATTATGTTTTCGAATAACATCCCCAAGAGGTAAAATATATAGTGAAAACAATAGTGGTCCTAAAACGGAACCTTGAGGAACACCGAAATGTACAGTTGATTTGTCGGAGGACAGACCATTCACAGAGACAAACTGATATCTTTCCGACAGGTAAGATCTAAACCAGGCCAGAACTTGTCCGTGTAGACCAATTTGGGTTTCCAGTCTCTCCAAAAGAATGTGGTGATCCCCTAGATAGGACTGACCCCGCTCTTAAGGGACTGTGTGTATAGCGCAAACTCTGTTCTATAAATTATTAGCACTTATTGGGGAGAGATGACTAGAGCTAGACGGCCTGCTTTTGAGCATAATACTATCCCCTTAGATCAGGGCTGCCCAACCCTCTTCCTGGAGATCTACCGTCCCGTGGGGTTTCAGTCCAACACTAATTGAACACACCTGATTCTACTTATTAGCTGCTCAACAAGACTTTAACTAGCTGAACCAGGTGTGCTAAATTAGGGACAGTCGATCTCCAGGAAGAGGGTTGGGCAGCCCTGCGGCTAGACGGTATCCCCTTTAATGTTGGTGAAGTGTTTGTGATCTCGTAAAAAAAGGGGATTTTAAATGTATGATTTTCAGTATATGACCTTGTATGTAGGGTGTGTGTTTCTGTGAATACAGGGTTAGTCCCAAATGATACCCTATTCTCTTTACAGTACACTACTTTGACCAAAGTCCTTTGGGCCCTTGTCAAAAGTAGTGCACTATGAAGGAAATAGGGTGCTGTTTGGGATGCACCCACGGTGTATCCTCTTCTGTCTACCTGCCTGCTGGCTGACAACTGCAAAAACTGCTGTTTGTTTGTTTGTGTTTTTGAATTGCAGAGAAAAAAATATATAATCTATATTTTCTGACCTTACTAATGTGTGTTTTCTGTTTCTATTGGCTGGACTACTTTCATAGAGGGAGTTACCTTGAGATTAACATAGAAATCCATAGAGGGAGTTACTTTGAGATTAACATAGAAATCCATAGAGGGAGTTACATTGAGATTAACATAGAAATCCATAGAGGGAGTTACCTTGAGATTAACATAGAAATCCATTAAGGGAGTTACCTTGAGATTAACATAGAAATCCATAGAGGGAGTTACCTTGAGATTAACATAGAAATCCATTAAGGGAGTTACCTTGAGATTAACATAGAAATCCATTAAGGGAGTTACCTTGAGATTAACATAGAAATCCATTGAGGGAGTAGCCTTGAGATTAACATAGAAATCCATTAAGGGAGTTACCTTGAGATTAACATAGAAATCCATTGAGGGAGTTACCTTGAGATTAACATAGAAATCCATTGAGGGAGTTACCTTGAGATTAACATAGAAATCCATTGAGGGAGTTACCTTGAGATTAACATAGAAATCCATAGAGGGAGTAGCCTTGAGATTAACATAGAAATCCATTAAGGGAGTTACCTTGAGATTAACATAGAAATCCATTAAGGGAGTTACCTTGAGATTAACATAGAAATCCATAGAGGGAGTTACCTTGAGATTAACATAGAAATCCATTGAGGGAGTTACCTTGAGATTAACGTAGAAATCCATTAAGGGAGTTACCTTGAGATTAACATAGAAATCCATGGAGGGAGTTACCTTGAGATTAACATAGAAATCCATAGAGGGAGTAGCCTTGAGATTAACATAGAAATCCATAGAGGGAGTAGCCTTGAGATTAACATAGAAATCCATAGAGGGAGTTACCTTGAGATTAACATAGAAATCCATTAAGGGAGTTACCTTGAGATTAACATAGAAATCCATTAAGGGAGTAGCCTTGAGATTAACATAGAAATCCATTAAGGAGTTACCTTGAGATTAACATAGAAATCCATAGAGGGAGTAGCCTTGAGATTAACATAGAAATCCATAGAGGGAGTAGCCTTGAGATTAACATAGAAATCCATAGAGGGAGTTACCTTGAGATTAACATAGAAATCCATGGAGGGAGTTACCTTGAGATTAACATAGAAATCCATAGAGGGGAGTAGCCTTGAGATTAACATAGAAATCCATAGAGGGAGTAGCCTTGAGATTAACATAGAAATCCATAGAGGGAGTTACCTTGAGATTAACATAGAAATCCATTAAGGGAGTTACCTTGAGATTAACATAGAAATCCATTAAGGGAGTAGCCTTGAGATTAACATAGAAATCCATTAAGGGAGTTACCTTGAGATTAACATAGAAATCCATTGAGGGAGTAGCCTTGAGATTAACATAGAAATCCATAGAGGGAGTTACCTTGAGATTAACATAGAAATCCATTGAGGGAGTTGCCTTGAGATTAACATAGAAATCCATAGAGGGAGTTACCTTGAGATTAACATAGAAATCCATAGAGGGAGTTACCTTGAGATTAACATAGAAATCCATAGAGGGAGTTACTGTCGTGGAAATTCTAACCAATGAGGAGAGACTTTGTTAATTATTCAAACAATCAAAACTTTATTATACGAATTGCAATAAGGAAGCTGGTCGACCCCACACTCTTGAGCGTGAGACCGGGGCTTAAAATCATTCAGAGAATACAGGGCCTTATATAGCAGACCTAGAAATGCTTAGTCATGGCCGGTTCCACCCCTCCCTGGAAGATCAGGGCATCATAAGTTACCTTGTTTTCTTCTTGTGGGTGTTTTGGTTGTGTGAGGTTATAGGCACACAAACAAGTGATAACGGCAGTTCCGTTTACTCCTCTTCCTCTACCGAGCTAGCCTCCGTTCTCTTCTGTCTCCCCCCACACAGCTGGAAGACATGAGAAGAAACAGGACGGGCTGAGACACTGTGGTCGCTTCTCAGAGGCTCTGTGTCTTGTGCCGTGTGACCAGGTTACTCGGAAGCAAAGAAAAACTGAAACAGTACAGGTCTATCTGTTCCTCAAGTCTATCTCCGAGTCGCCCCATGTCCTCGACGATGGGCCCAGAGAGAAGAAAGAGGGAACCATCCTTTCTCAGAAGAACAGTATGACAAGTTATGAAAATCTCTTCACCAATGTTAAGCATAGAGTTGTTAACTATCGATATATAGTAAACAGGGCAGGTAAATACCTTAATTTTCCCCCCCTATATTACCTTGAGATTAACATAGAAATCCATAGAGGGAGTTACCTTGAGATTAACATAGAAATCCATTGAGGGAGTTACCTTGAGATTAACATAGAAATCCATTGAGGGAGTTACCTTGAGATTAACATAGAAATCCATTGAGGGAGTTACCTTGAGATTAACATAGAAATCCATAGAGGGAGTTACCTTGAGATTAACATAGAAATCCATTGAGGGAGTTACCTTGAGATTAACATAGAAATCCATTGAGGGAGTTACCTTGAGATTAACATAGAAATCCATTGAGGGAGTTACCTTGAGATTAACATAGAAATCCATTGAGGGAGTTACCTTGAGATTAACATAGAAATCCATGGAGGGAGTTACCTTGAGATTTACAAATGCAAACAGATGCCCTTAATCCTGGTCCTGGGGACCCAAAGAGGTGCTTTATTTTTATTTTTTTGCCCTGGCACCACACACCTGATTCCACTCATCAAAGGTTTGATGATGAGCTGATTAGTGGAATCAGGTGTGTTAGTGCTAGGGCAAAACCTAAAATGTCCACCCCTTTGGGTCCCCAGGACCAGGATTAAGGCCAGGGTTCAATCCGATCACGCTTTCTCTGCTATGCACCATTTAAAGGTTATTTCCGAGGTGGCGTTGTCGTGGAAATTATAATCAATAATGAGGAGAGACAAGGTCAATCACCAATCAGGATATTACATTATTCAAAACGTATTAATAAGGTGGTGAGGCTGGTCGACCCAACCCTCTTGACTGTTGGGTTGAGAGCTCTGACATACAGACAATACAAATATATTTTGTGTGGAATGAGTCAAAAGGTTAGGATTTTGTATGAAATAAATGAATAATTCACAGCAGACAGTATCTGCAGTGAAGACTGTTCTCATTGTATGGAAACCAGGGTTTGGCCCCCAAGACGACGTTCTTATCAACATGATCCATACCCGAGCCATCTCGTCCCTGGTACCTTACATGACACAAACACCAATTCAGTCTATGAAAATGCAGGCTCAGTCAGACCGGATCTCCCTCTCACACACCATGAATCATGAAATGGAAAGTGGCAGTTGGTTTTTATCACCTAGTCGTCCCTAAATCAACTGCCAGGCCCAGCTTCAGAGGTTCCTCTCAGTTCACACAGACACAGAAGAGAGAGTAAAAATAAATAAAACTATTCTATTGCATAAAACAGTATTAAACATCATCTTGTAATTTTTCCTCCATAGCGTTTACCGTGAATGCAGTCTCCACAAACACGGGAACATTGCCTTTAAAAGGTGCATAGCCGACAAAGCACGAACAGACTGAATAACGATCAGCGCCGCAGACCCAGCACACATTTACCAGAGCTGGCATGGGTTGGAATCTGTTCCCCTGTTACTCCAGCTCACTCTCTCCTATCTGTCTCTATTCCATCACAACTGTTCATTTTTCTACGTTTTTCGTTTAAATGTTTCTGCCAGTCAAAAAGCACCTTATACCTAATCTCCACGGAGGTTCTGACCCATTCCATCGCACCAGCTCTTTGTTGTTTTCTCGTTTTAATTGTAGCGAATACAATTTTAAAAATGTGACTGTCAACCTCAACACCTTAGCCGTTACACAAAGAGATCCAAAACCTTTTGACAAGGTCGCTAGGTGTTGGATTAAGATTGCTACAATATTTTGCCATGTAAATTAATTTTGTTGATCTGGAAGTAAGTATAGCCTATTGATCAACGTTTTCAAGTTTGAGTTTCAATCAAGGTTATTGAAAGCAACGTCAGCACAATAACTGTTCGTCGGGAGCTTCATGAAATGGGTTTCCATGGCCGATAGCTGCACACAAGCCTAAGATCACCATGCGCAATGCCAAGCGTCGGCTGGAGTGGTGTAAAGCTTGCCGCCATTGTACTCTGGAGCAGTAGAAACGCGTTCTCTGGAGTGATGAATCACGCTTCACCATCTGGCAGCTCGACAGACGAATCTGGGTTTGTCGTATGCCAGGAGAACGCTACCTGCCCAAATGCATAGTGCCAACTGTAAAGTTTGGTGGAGGAGGAATAATGGTCTGTGGCTGTTTTTTCCCGGTTCGGGCTAGGCCCCTTAGTTCCAGGAAGGGAAATCTTAACGCTACAGCATACAATGACATTCTAGACGATTCTGTGCTTCCAAATTTGTGGTAACAGTTTGGGGAAGGCCCTTTCCTGTTTCAGCATGACAATGCCCCCGTGCACAAAGCGAGGTCCATACAGAAATGGTTTGTCGAGATCGGTGTGAAAGAACTTGACTGGCCCGCACAGAGCCCTGACCTCAACCCCATCGAACACCTTTGAGATTAATTTAAACGCAGACTGCGAGCCAGGGCCAATCGCCCAACATCAGTGCCCGACCTCACTAATGCTCTTTTGGCTGAATGGAAGCAAGTCCCACGCAGCAGTGTTGCAACATTTAGTGGAAAGCCTTCCCAGAAGAGTGGAGGCTGTTACAGCAGCAAAGGGGAGACCAACTCCATATTAATGCCCATGATTTTGGAATGAGATGTTCAACGAGCAGGTGTCAACATCCTTTTGGTCATGTGGTGTAATTAACAAACCTGTTTGAACATTAAAACTATACTGAAACTATTACCTTTGACACCAAAACTAACTAAAATATAATAAAAACCATCATGAATTATGTTCAGTTTTAGCTTTTTTTTTTATTTCAATCAGGCCTAGCTTGTGCATCACTAGCTCGGTTTCCATCCAATTGGCAACAGATTTTCATGCGAATATTCTAAAATATGCATATAGAAAATATACGCATTTTCCCACCAGTGGTGTGTTTCCACCACAGGAGGTTGGTGATACCTTAATTGGGGAGGAACGGGCTCGTGGAAATGGCTGCATCAAATACATCAAACACATGGTTTTGAAGCCATTCCATTCACTCCGTTCCAGCCATTGTTATGAGCCGTCCTCCCCTCACCAGCCTCCACTGGACTTTCCAACAAACTGACTTGTTGAGGATAAAAAAATCAGTGCGTGATGACGTAGTGAACTCAAAATCTTAATTTTTTTCGACTTAAGTTTTCATGTACCGAATAAAAATCTAAATTTCAATGTGTTTCCGTTGCATTTTCAACTCTACCGATAGTTTTGTCACAAAAACTGTTGCGTGCGGTCTGACAACAGCTGTCAGATGCAGTGCGGGTAGGCTGTGAGGGCAGGTTAGTCTACATGATGAGATTATTACGAATAAGAGCAAGAATATTTGCATTTGTCAAACGGCAGTCAAGCATCGATCATCATGTCACCAGAATAAGACCCTAAGTGCACTTTCACCACCCTGTGAAGTTCATCATAACTTATTTCATCTGTAGCCTAATAAAATGCATGGTTTTCCGAGTCGTAGTGGGAGGACCATACACCACCATATCATCGCGTGACTCCATGTTTACTACGATATGATGGTTACTATATCAGGTGTTTCCACCGCCATTTCTCACCTAATTAATTTTACAGACAAAAAGATCCCACCAAATTGTTCCATCACAGCTGTTGATGGAACAATTTTTCTTTTCTTTTATACTGTACGACTTTACTCGCATAAAAACTGTGGTTGGAAACGTGGTTACCATCACTAGCTATCACTAGCTAACAGGGTAAAAAATTGGCTAGGAAGCTAAATGTATTCTTTTTACATGTATTACTCCGCCTTTGTGCAAGGAGGAGCAGGAGGAGCACTGCCAAAGCCCTGCAAAATGACCTCCAGCAGGCCACAAATGTGCATGTGTCTGCTCAAAAGGTCAGAAACAGACTCCATGAGGGTGGTATGAGGGGCCCGACGTCCACAGGTGGGGGTTGTGCTTACAGCCCAACACCGTGCAGGACGTTTGGCATTTGCCAGAGAACACCAAGATTGGCAAAATTCGCCACTGGCGCCCTGTGCTCTTCACAGATGAAAGCAGGTTCACACTGAGCACATGTGACAGACGTGACAGAGTCTGGAGACGTCGTGGAGAACGTTCTGCTGCCTGCAACATCCTCCAGCATGACCGGTTTGGCGGTGGGTCAGTCATGGTGTGGTGTGGCATTTCTTTGGGGGGCCGCACAGCCCTCCATGTGCTCGCCAGAGGTAGCCTGACTACCATTAGGTACCGAGATGAGATCCTCAGACCCCTTGTGAGACCATATGCTGGTGCGGTTGGCCCTGGGTTCCTCCTAATGCAAGACAATGCTAGACCTCATGTGGCTGGAGTGTGTCAGCAGTTCCTGCAAGAGGAAGGCATTGATGCTATGGACCGCCCGTTCCCCAGACCTGAATCCAATTGAGCACATCTGGGACATCATGTCTCGCTCCATCCACCAACGCCACGTTGCACCACAGACTGTCCAGGAGTTGGCGGATGCTTTAGTCCAGGTCTGGGAGGAGATCCCCTCAGGAGACCATCCGCCACCTCATCAGGAGCATGCCCAGGCGTTGTAGGGAGGTCATACAGGCACGTGGAGGCCACACACACTACTGAGCCTCATTTTGACTTGTTTTAAGGACATTACATCAAAGTTGGATCAGCCTGTAATGTGGTTTTCCACTTTAATTTTGAGGGTGTCTCCAAATCCAGACCTCCATGGGTTGATACATTTGATTTCCATTGATAATTTTTGTGTGATTTTGTTGTCAGCACATTCAACTATGTAAAGAAAAAAGTATTTAATAAGATTATTTCATTCATTCAGATCTAGAATGTGTTATTTTAGTGTTCCCTTTATTTTTTTGAGCAGTGTATATATTTTTATACAACTAAAACTTTTTTTAAAAATAGCAAATCAGGTCTGTAAACTAACTGAAACTAAACAGAATTTATAATAAATGAATACAAAAATGAATAGAAATAAAAATAAATATAAAAACACAAAACTATAATAACCTTGGTTTTAATACAGTGCAATGGGTCATATCAAATAGTTATCCCTCCAATTTGGTTGAGATAAACACAACAGTTTCTCTTTTCACAATCAGACATTTTCTTTACGTATTAAAGGGGCAATCTGGGATTCAAACAACAACAAAGAAGGGTATCCCGCCACTTTTTTGGTAAAAGTCCAAAAATGGATGTACCAATCCCAGATTGCCCCTTTAACACTTAATGATGCAAATCATTAAAATGTAAATGGTCTGTCCATCTGTCTGTCTGTCCGTCTGTCTGTCCATCTGTCTGTCCATCTGTCTGTCTGTCCATCTGTCTGTCCATCTGTCTGTCTGTCTGTCTGTCTGTCTGTCTGTCTGTCTGTCTGTCTGTCTGTCTGTCTGTCTGTCTGTCTGTCCATCTGTCTGTCCGTCTGTCTGTCTGTCTGTCTGTCTGTCTGTCTGTCCATCTGTCTGTCTGTCCGTGTGTCCATCTGTCTGTCCGTCTGTCTGTCCATCTGTATGTCTGTCTGTCTGTCCGTCTGTCTGTCTGTCCATCTGTCTGTCCGTCTGTCTGTCTGTCTGTCTGTCTGTCTGTCTGTCTGTCTGTCTGTCTGTCTGTCTGTCTATCTGTCCATCTGTCTGTCTGTCTGTCCATCTGTCTGTCTGTCCGTGTGTCCATCTGTCTGTCGGTCCGTGTGTCTGTCCATCTGTCTTACTGTTGAATTATTTCAACGCTTCTTCTTATTAACAATGACCAACACAACTCCAGTCGAAATAGGTTGTAAGAAATACTTTATCTACCATTATTATATCATTGCTATGACATTTGTTGCCATTATCATGTATTCCAGTGGTTTACAAAACTTTTTGACCCGCGACCCCCAAAAATGGAGTGGTACACGCGAACATACGCGCACAATCGAAACTGAAATCTGTTTTACCTCATTTCTACCAGCACGTCACCTGGTTCCAGTTATTGAGGATGGTCCCTCATCACATGCTGTTAACATCAGACAGAACAGAAGATTTTCTGCTCCGAGATACATTTACATTTTAGTCATTTAGCAGACGCTCTTATCCAGAGCGACTTACAGTTTTAGTGAGTGCATACATTTTTCATACTGCCCCCCTGTGGGAAACGAACCCACAACCCTGGTGTTGCAAGCGCCATGCTCTACCAACTGAGCTACAGGAGGCAAAAGCAAATATGAATTGCCATTATCAGCGGCTTGATCAGGGACCTCTACAAACAAACGGTGTGGTGTTACCTCTCACCACAGCATAGGGATGGTCATGGTAATCCCTCTGTGGTCTGGTTATGTCACAATCGTTTATAGACGGGACGGAACAAGGCGCAGCGTGATAAGCATACATGTTTATTTAAACAAATAAACACACGACAAAAACAACAAACGAAACCAAGGTAGCACACAAACATACCATAACACGGAACAAGATCCCACAACCCACTAGTGCCAATAGGCTGCCTAAGTATGGTCCCCAATCAGAGACAACGAACTACAGCTGAGGGTTCCCTCACCCACACACCACTGAGTGGTATTTCCTGAGAGACTCTACTACTAGTATCTGTAGTGTGGGTATCCTTTACATATCATTTCCATGGCCAGGCCTGTGTGTGTGTGTGTGAGATAGTGGAGGATTCCCCCCAGGCTGACCACACCGTGTGCGGTTGAAAGCAACAGAGAAAGGCAGGCTCCAGTACCGGGTGTTTAGCATGTATTAACTAAGGCATACCCAGTAGAACAAAAGGTAACTATGAAGCACCTGTTTGTGGAATGCATTATGCATTATCAATGGTGCATTATTACAGTGGGGAAAAAAAGTATTTAGTCAGCCACCAATTGTGCAAGTTCTCCCACTTAACAAGATGAGAGAGGCCTGTAATTTTCATCATAGGTACACGTCAACTATGCCAGACAAAATGAGGAAAAAAAATCCAGAAAATCACATTGTAGGATTTTTTATGAATTTATTTGCAAATTATGGTGGAAAATAAGTATTTGGTCACCTACAAACAAGCAAGATTTCTGGCTCTCACAGACCTGTAACTTCTTCTTTAAGAGGCTCCTCTGTCCCTCCACTCGTTACCTGTATTAATGGCATCTGTTTGAACTTGTTATCAGTATAAAAGACACCTGTCCACAACCTCAAACAGTCACACTCCAAACTCCACTATGGCCAAGACCAAAGAGCTGTCAAAGGACACCAGAAACAAAATTGTAGACCTGCACCAGGCTGGGAAGACTGAATCTGCAATAGGTAAGCAGCTTGGTTTGAAGAAATCAACTGTGGGAGCAATTATTAGGAAATGGAAGACATACAAGACCACTGATAATCTCCCTCGATCTGGGGCTCCACGCAAGATCTCACCCCGTGGGGTCAAAATGATCACAAGAATGGTGAGCAAAAATCCCAGAACCACACGGGGGGACCTAGTGAATGACCTGCAGAGAGCTGGGACCAAAGTAACAAAGCCTACCATCAGTAACACACTACGCCGCCAGGGACTCAAATCCTGCAGTGACAGACGTGTCCCCCTGCTTAAGCCAGTACATGTCCAGGCCCGTCTGAAGTTTGCTAGAGTGCATTTGGATGATCCAGAAGAGGATTGGGAGAATGTCATATGGTCAGATGAAACCAAAATATAACTTTTTGGTAAAAACTCAACTAAATCGTGTTTGGAGGACAAAGAATGCTGAGTTGCATCCAAAGAACACCATACCTACTGAAGCATGGGGGTGGAAACATCATGCTTTGGGGCTGTTTTTCTGCAAAGGGACCAGGACGACTGATCCGTGTAAAGGAAAGAATGAATGGGGCCATGTATCGTGAGATTTTGAGTGAAAACCTCCTTCCATCAGCAAGGGCATTGAAGATGAAACGTGGCTGGGTCTTTCAGCATGACAATGATCCCAAACACACCGCCCGGGCAACGAAGGAGTGGCTTCGTAAGAAGCATTTCAAGGTCCTGGAGTGGCCTAGCCAGTCTCCAGATCTCAACCCCATAGAAAATCTTTGGAGGGGAGTTGAAAGTCTGTGTTGCCCAGCGACAGCCCCAAAACATCACTGCTCTAGAGGAGATCTGCATGGAGGAATGGGCCAAAATACCAGCAACAGTGTGTGAAAACCTTGTGAAGATTTACAGAAAACGTTTGACCTGTGTCATTGCCAACAAAGGGTATATAACAAAGTATTGAGAAACTTTTGTTATTGACCAAATACTTACTTTCCACCATAATTTGCAAATAAATTCATAAAAAATCCCACAATGTGATTTTCTGGATTTTTTTTTCTCATTTTGTCTGTCATAGTTGACGTGTACCTATGATGAAAATTACAGGCCTCTCTCATCTTTTTAAGTGGGAGAACTTGCACAATTGGTGGCTGACTAAATACTTTTTTTCCCCACTGTATATGTGATACCATATGTTTTCTGTGTACAGAGTTAAATCCTGGCCATAGATATAAAGAGTATGTAGTGGCTCCTGTACTTTTGATGTCCAGCCTCTTCTTCTCTTGGAGGACTTACCAGGTGTTATGTATGAGATGCACAAGACGGATCTTGCATTTTATTTTTATTTTTATTTCACCTTTATTTAACCAGGTAAACCAGCTGAGAACAAGTTCTATAAAGCAAAGCGGCATTAGGTGGATGCTGTGAACAGGTAGCTTGTGTTATGACAGCTTTTGGTTAAAGGGCTTTGAGACAGTTAAATTATTGGGTAGTGATCCAAACAAACAACGTCCCCTATGTATGTGTCTGCAGGGTTTGGATTCCGTCGATTACCGGGGGGTGCCTGACGTCTCTTGTAATTCGAACCCTGCGTGTCTGGTTTTGAATTTAGACAGACGTAGGGTTGGAATTTCCATTGAGCAGTGAGAATGTGTCCACCTCTGCATTGTATTTTAATAGAGGGAGTTATTTGTATTTTTGAGAACGCTAAGATGACACATCTTTACATTTTACAGGATGACCCATAGCCTAACGTGTCTGAAATATCCGCTCAGTTTCATTGTGGAACCATTGTTTATAGCCCATATGGAAAGCGAGGGTTAGGAGTTACCACAGGGTAAACTCTCTCCATGCTTCAACTCCTACGGTGGAAACCCACGCGTTCTATAAACAAACAAGCAGAGAGCTAGAGAGAGAGAGAGGGGATGGAGAGGAGTCAATACCGGGGGAATTCCACAACACAGAACAGTAACACATATCTGTAGTCTATGTTTAACGGATCAATAGAGATTATATTGTATATGATGTAAGTATATGCCTCATCGTAATAATAGTACACCTGTAACCTTCAAGTAAAGAAACGGATTAATACAAACAAAGAAATATAAAAAATGTATATCTATTTGTGCAACTAGCCAGCACAGACATAAACGAGTACCTCTTCCAACACTCTTAGAAAAAGGATTTCAAAACGGTTATTCGGCTGATCCCCATAGAAGAACCCCGTATCGTTCCAGGTAGAACCCTTTTTGGTTCCAGGTAGAACCCTTTTTGGTTCCAGGTAGAACCCTTTTTGGTTCTAGGTAGAACCCTTTTTGGTTCTAGGTAGAACATGGACCAAAAATAGTTAAATCTGGAGCCAAAAGGGGGTTCTTCAAAGGGTTCTCCTATGTGAACCCTTTTAGGTTCTTGATAGCACCTTTTTTCTAATAGAGTAGTGGTAAGGCTGGTGAGTGAATGGGGTTAACAACTACAACTAGTTCTGTTATTTGATTAAATAAGCAAAGTTCCTGTATTATTTTACTCCATATTGAATGATACATCAAATGTAAAATGACTTTCACTGATTAAAAACAACTGTCCTCCAATAGCTGCATGTGAATGACAGTTTCTCCAGGCCCCATAGACTACTAGGATATAGAAGAATACAAAGGCCACTTTTTTCTGTGTTTTTATAGAAACAGCCAAACAAATGAGAGGACAACAAATGCCATCATCCTTCATAAGGGCGTAAGGATTGGTTCACATTCTAGTCTGGGTACCGGTCTGTCTCTAGTCTGGGTACCGGTCTGTCTCTAGTCTGTCTCTAGTCTGTCTCTAGTCTGTCTCTAGTCTGGGTACCGGTCTGTCTCTAGTCTGTCTCTAGTCTGTCTCTAGTCTGGGTACCGGTCTGTCTCTAGTCAGTCTCTAGTCTGTCTCTAGTCTGTCTCTAGTCTGTCTCTAGTCTGTCTCTAGCCTGGGTACCGGTCTGTCTCTAGTCTGTCTCTAGTCTGTCTCTAGTCTGGGTACCGGTCTGTCTCTAGTCTGTCTCTAGTCTGTCTCTAGTCTTGGAACCAGTCTGTCTCTAGTCTGGGTACCAGTCTGTCTCTAGTCTGTCTCTAGTCTGTCTCTAGTCTGGGTACCAGTCTGTCTCTAGTCTGTCTCTAGCCTGTCTCTAGTCTGTCTCTAGTCTGTCTCTAGTCTGTCTCTAGTCTGTCTCTAGCCTGTCTCTAGTCTGTCTCTAGTCTGTCTCTAGTCTGTCTCTAGTCTTTCTCTAGTCTGTCTCTAGCCTGTCTCTAGTCTGGGTACCAGTCTGTCTCTAGTCTGTCTCTAGTCTGTCTCCAGTCTGTCTCTAGTCTGTCTCTAGTCTGTCTCTAGTCTGTCTCTAGTCTGTCTCCAGTCTGTCTCTAGCCTGGGTAACGGTCTGTCTCTAATCTGTCTCTAGTCTGTCTCTAGTCTGTCTCTAGCCTGTCTCTAGTCTGTCTCTAGTCTGTCTCTAGTCAGTCTCTAGTCAGTCTCTAGTCTGTCTCTAGTCTGTCTCTAGCCTGTCTCTAGCCTGTCTCTAGTCTGTCTCTAGCCTGTCTCTAGTCAGTCTCTAGTCTGTCTCTAGTCTGTCTCTAGTCTGTCTCTAGCCTGGGTAACGGTCTGTTTTTGCTATCATTCCACTCCTTAACTAACAGTCCTTGTCATGCATAACTGTGGGCCAACGACACAGAGTACAATGTTAGCAATAATCCTGGGAGTGTCCGATTCCTAAACGGATTAACCAACTCCCAAAAACAACTCATCTCTTACAGTCTCATTTCGCCAAAAAAATAATCTTGTTGTTTTGGAAAAGGAGGGAAGCGCCCTCTACCAAATTATGGCTCAGCGAATTGGCAAACACTGTACACTTAGAAAGAATTAGATATATTCTGAACAATCAATTATCAACATTTGATCAAATCTGGCAGCCTTTCCTCTCTTACTTGGACCAGTCGGCGCTGTGAATTTGTACTTTTTAACACATTCTCATTTGTCATATTGTAATCTACCTTTGGGCAGCGTGTAGCTGGCCCCGACATTCGAGCAGTCGGGAGGGGAATAGGGTGGAATAAGGGGGGGATAAAGGGGGGTTACATCTACCCTTTTTCTTTCTACCTGTCCCTGTTCTGTATGTCGTGTTTTGTAATATTTGTTTTGTGTCCAGAACTCTGGGTCTTGTTGTTCATGTCTGTACTCTTATGTTTAGATAAGAACTGCACACGTGTCTTTCATACCTATAAACCATTCTTGTGTGTGTTCAATAAAAATATTTGAACAAGCAATGCAGGTTCTGGATTTCAGGATAGTCCATCTCTGACTGGAGGTGGAATATGTATGATGCACTGTCCACACAATGATGCAAATATGTTGTGGTTACAGAAAGAGCGAGCGCTGATCGGTTCGCAGACACGTGGAAGAGGTCATGCTGACGTCACATCTGCTGTTTAAGAACGACTGGACAGCCTAGTCAGGTGTATATTTTCAGGTTCAAGAGACCAGACCACTCTGACCAACACTTTTCATTGCTTCAGAAAGACTCAGAAGACACTGCTTCAGGCCGCAACATGAAGTACACCATGGCCTTGCTGGTGAGTACACTAGGAAATTAGGCTTTGAATGAATGGGGTTTCTCCCTGACAGATTCAGATTGACACTGTGTGATGTAGATTAAAACTATTTTAATGGTCCCTCCTATAGCTGTGTAATAACACAGTAATAACACTTAACATAGTTCCTAATTTAGCTGTGTAATAACACTTAACATAGTCCCTCCTATAGCTGTGTAATAACACTGTAATAACACTTAACATAGTTCCTCCTATAGCCGTGTAATAACACTGTAATTACACTTAACATAGTTCCTCCGTTAGCCGTGTAATAACACTGTAATTACACTTAACATAGTTCCTCCGTTAGCCGTGTAATAACACTGTAATTACACTTAACATAGTTCCTCCTATAGCTGTGTAATAACACTGT
Source organism: Coregonus clupeaformis (assembly GCF_020615455.1). Classification (NCBI taxonomy): domain Eukaryota; kingdom Metazoa; phylum Chordata; class Actinopteri; order Salmoniformes; family Salmonidae; genus Coregonus; species Coregonus clupeaformis. The sequence goes on from NW_025534992.1 coordinate 111,536, forward strand.
AATAACACTTAACAAAGTTCCTCCTATAGCTGTGTAATAACACTGTAATAACACTTAACATAGTTCGTCCTATAGCCGTGTAATAACACTGTAATTCCTCTAGTGATGCCAATGTGTTTACCCATTAGGGTGACTTACTATTATTACACTTTAATAATCAAAACAAACAACCCTTTAAACCAATTTGGCCAACTAATGTGCAATTCCAAAGTGATTACTAAATTCCTGTCAACTCCACTGCAATAATAGGATTGTAAATCACTACAGAGTGTGCATGTTTGATGTACTGTATTGAGTAGTCTGTGTAGGTGTGAATGCACAGAATGCTACATCTCAAATGGCACCTATTCCCTATATAGTGCACTACTTTGACCAGAGTCCTATGGGCCCTGATCAAAAGTAGTGCACTATATATGGAATAGGGTGCCATTTTGAGACACAACATATGTTTAGGGAGGATCTGACAATGTTGTCTTTTTGGTAATTCGGGATTGTCTGCTGGTGTGTCTGTCTAGTCATACACGTTCTGTGCAGTGCCAGCATCCCTTCAATTCTGCGCAAATCCCCCTCCTGTAGCTCAGTTGGTAGAGCATGGCGCTTGCAACGCCAGGGTTGTGGGTTCGATTCCCACGGGGGGCCAGTATGAAAAATGTATGCACTCACTAACTGTAAGTCGCTCTGGATAAGAGCGTCTGCTAAATGACTAAAAATGTAAAAAATGTTTTTTTTAAATTAGACGGACCCAAGATGGACCGGCCCTATGGCCGCTTTGCCAGAGCTGCCCTATGGCCAGTCCGTTTCTGGATCTGACAACATTGGCTTTTTTTTCTGTGAATTCAGGTTTTGCTGCTGCAATGTCTAGTGAGGGACGCTCTGTGTAGAAGTTCTCCATCCTACTGCTGTCCTGCCAGTGAAAGGTGCAAAGAGGTGGGCTCAACATCAACACGAATAACGAGGCAACCGAAGGTTCCCAACCATGGCGCTTTGATTGAGAAAACCTCACTGGCCCCCTGGAATTACACGTGAGTAGTTTTATACCCCCCGTAGTAGTAATACTAGTAGTAGCAGCAGTTGTTTGTATTTTTTGTGGAAGCTGATTCACTAATCTTTGATTCCTTCTCTTTCAGATATGACAGGAACGACAACAGGACGCCACAAACCATCAGGAATGCCACCTGCTCGGATTGTATGGTCAAGGGACTGAAGGCAGTGCCGATTCAGTACGAGATTGATGTAATTTACAGAAAAATATGTGGAAATAAGACTGTTATATGCATGTGTCCTTGTACGGTTAATGTTGGCTGCACCTGTGTTAAAGAGAATAAGTGTCACAGGATTTCTGCTAGCTGTCTTCCTGAGTAGAGAGTGTATTGGCCTGCTATGCAGTGAGTGTGACCCAAATGGCACCTTATTCCCTACATAGTGCACTACTTTAGACCAGAGCCCTATGGCACCCTATTCCCTACATAGTGCACTACTTTAGACCAGAGCCCTATGGGACTATTACTGCCGTAGTATGTGCTGTAGTGTGGCTACTTCCAGAGATCTATTCCTCTGGATTTACTCTACCTCCTTCCTGGACTTGTGATATGTGGTTGTCTTACCTACCTTAGTTGAATGCACTGACAGTAAGTGGCTCTGGGTAAGAGTGTCTGCTAAATGACCGCAATGTAATGTAAATGTAAATGTTATTTAAATGTAAAATTACTTGATTTATTTTAGCTCCTAGTGGAGCAAAAGGCCTCAACAGTGCATCTCCAGTGAACCCTGCTCTGGGTTAGATGTGTAGTCCTCTAGAGGGATTTAGTGCTGTAACGTTTGGTGGAGGAGGAATAATGGTCTGTGGCTGTTTTTCCCGGTTCGGGCTAAGCCCCTTAGTTCCAGGAAGGGAAATCTTAACGCTACAGCATACAATGACATTCTAGACGATTCTGTGCTTCCAAATTTGTGGTAACAGTTTGGGGAAGGCCCTTTCCTGTTTCAGCATAACAATGCCCCCATGCACAAAGCGAGGTCCATACAGAAATGGTTTGTCGAGATCGGTGTGAAAGAACTTGACTGGCCCGCACAGAGCCCTGACCTCAACCCCATCGAACACCTTTGAGATGAATTGAAACGCCGACTCCGAGCCAGGCCTAATCGCCCGACATCAGTGCCCGACCTCACTAATGCTCTTATGGCTGAATGGAAGCAAGTCCCCGCAGCAATGTTCCAACATCTAGTGGAAAGCCTTCCCAGAAGAGTGGAGGCTGTTACAGCAGCAAAGGGGGGGACCAACTCCATATTAATGCCCATGATTTTGGAATGAGATGTTCAACGAGCAGGTGTCAACATCCTTTTGGTCATGTGGTGTAATTAACAAACCTGTTTGAACATTAAAACTATACTGAAACTATTACCTTTGACACCAAAACTAACTAAAATAAAATAAAAACCATCATGAATTATGTTCAGTTTTAGCTTTTTTTTTATTTCAATCAGGCCTAGCTTGTGCATCACTAGCTCGGTTTCCATCCAATTGGCAACAGATTTTCATGCGAATATTCTAAAATATGCATATAGAAAATATACGCATTTTCCCACCAGTGGTGTGTTTCCACCACAGGAGGTTGGTGATACCTTGATTGGGGAGGAACGGGCTCTGTGGAAATGGCTGCATCAAATACATCAAACACATGGTTTTGAAGCCATTCCATTCGCTCCGTTCCAGCCATTGTTATGAGCCGTCCTCCCCTCACCAGCCTCCACTGGACTTTCCAACAAACTGACTTGTTGAGGATAAAAAAATCAGTGCGTGATGACGTAGTGAACTCAAAATCTTTATTTTTTTCGACTTAAGTTTTCATGTACCGAATAAAAATCTAAATTTCAATGTGTTTCCGTTGCATTTTCAACTCTACCGATAGTTTTGTCACAAAAACTGTTGCGTGCGGACTGACAACAGCTGTCAGATGCAGTGCGGGTAGGCTGTGAGGGCAGGTTAGTCTACATGATAAGATTATTACGAATAAGAGCAAGAATATTTGCATTTGTCAAACGGCAGTCAAGCATCGATCATCATGTCACCAGAATAAGACCCTAAGTGCACTTTCATCACCCTGTGAAGTTCATCATAACTTATTTCATCTGTAGCCTAATAAAATGCATGGTTTTCCGAGTCGTAGTGGGAGGACCATACACCACCATATCATCGCGTGACTCCATGTTTACTACGATATGATGGTTACTATATCAGGTGTTTCCACCGCCATTTCTCGCCTAATTAATTTTACAGACAAAAAAAGATCCCATCATGTCGAACGAACAAATGATCTGTCGGCATTTGTAAAATTGTACCGAAACTTCCTGTTTCCATCACAGCTGTCGTGATTTTCTTTTATACGGTATGTCTTTACTCGTTTAAAAACTGTGGTTGGAAACGTGGTTACCATCACTAGCTATCACTAGCTAACAGGGTACAAATTGACTAGGAAGCTAAATGTATTCTTTTTATATGTATTACTAAATGTAAAAAGCACTGGATTGGTGTAAACATGGGCGAGAGAGGGATTCCTTCCACCACATTTTTTGCACCAGTGCTTTTCCTTTTAAACCCAAGTCACATAGGCGATATGCACAGGCGAGCATGACGTATTTCCGGTTAAATCTCTGGCCCTATCACTAAAACTAAAACTGAAACGAAATAATAGAAAAATGAAATAGAAAAATAAATACACTGCTCAAAAAAATAAAGGGAACACTTAAACAACACAATGTAACTCCAAGTCAATCACACTTCTGTGAAATCAAACTGTCCACTTAGGAAGCAACACTGATTGACAATACATTTCACATGCTGTTGTGCAAATGGAATAGACAACAGGTGGAAATTATAGGCAATTAGCACCCCCCAATAAAGGACTGGTTTTGCAGGTGGTGACCACAGACCACTTCTCAGTTCCTATGCTTCCTGGCTGATGTTTTGGTCACTTTTGAATGCTGGCGGTGCTTTCACTCTAGTGGTAGCATGAGACGGAGTCTACAACCCACACAAGTGGCTCAGGTAGTGCAGCTCATCCAGGATGGCACATCAATGCGAGCTGTGGCAAGAAGGTTTACTGTGTCTGTCAGCGTAGTGTCCCGAGCATGGAGGCGCTACCAGGAGACAGGCCAGTACATCAGGAGACGTGGAGGAGGCCGTAGGAGGGCAACAACCCAGCAGCAGGACTGCTACCTCCGCCTTTGTGCAAGGAGGAGCAGGAGGAGCACTGCCAGAGCCCTGCAAAATGACCTCCAGCAGGCCACAAATGTGCATGTGTCTGCTCAAACGGTCAGAAACAGACTCCATGAGGGTGGTATGAGGGCCCGACGTCCACAGGTGGGGGGTTGTGCTTACAGCCCAACACCGTGCAGGACGTTGGCATTTGCCAGAGAACACCAAGATTGTCAAATTCGCCACTGGCGCCCTGTGCTCTTCACAGATGAAAGCAGGTTCACACTGAGCACGTGACAGACGTGACAGAGTCTGGAGACGCCCGTGGAGAACGTTCTGCTGCCTGCAACATCCTCCAGCATGACCGGTTTGGCGGTGGGTCAGTCATGGTGTGAGGTGGCATTTCTTTGGTGGACCGCACAGCCCTCCATGTGCTCGCCAGAGGTAGCCTGACTGCCATTAGGTACCGAGATGAGATCCTCAGACCCCTTGTGAGACCATATGCTGGTGCGGTTGGCCCTGGGTTCCTCCTAATGCAAGACAATGCTAGACCTCATGTGGCTGGAGTGTGTCAGCAGTTCCTGCAAGGGGAAGGCATTGATGCTATGGACTGGCCCTTCCATTCCCCAGACCTGAATCCAATTGAGCACATCTGGGACATCATGTCTCGCTCCATCCACCAACGCCACGTTGCTCCACAGACAGTCCAGGAGTTGGCGGATGCTTTAGTCCAGGTCTGGGAGGAGATCCCTCAGGAGACCATCCGCCACCTCATCAGGAGCATGCCCAGGCGTTGTAGGGAGGTCATACAGGCACGTGGAGGCCACACACACTACTGAGCCTCATTTTGACTTGTTTTAAGGACATTACATCAAAGTTGGATCAGCCTGTAGTGTGGTTTTCCACTTTAATTTTGAGGGTGACTCCAAATCCAGACCTCCATGGGTTGATACATTTGATTTCCATTGATCATTTTTGTGTGATTTTGTTGTCAGCACATTCAACTATGTAAAGAAAAAAGTATTTAATAAGATTATTTTATTCATTCAGATCTAGGATGTGTTATTTTAGTGTTCCCTTAATTTTTTTTGAGCTGTGTATATATTTTTATACAACTAAAACTTTTTTTAAAAAATTGCAAATCAGGTCTGTAAACTAACTGAAACTAAACTGTATTTCTAATAAATAAATACAAAAATGAATAGAAATAAAAATAAATATAAAAACACAAAACTATAATAACCTTGGTTTTAATACAGTGCAATGGGCCATATCAAATAGTTATCCCTCCAATTTGGTTGAGAAAAACACAACAGTTTCTCTTTTCACAATCAGACATTTTCTTTAGGTATTAGAGGGGCAATCTGGGATTCAAACAACAACAAAGCAGGGTATCCCGCCACTTTTTTGGTAAAAGTCCAAAAATGGATGTACCAATCCCAGATTGCCCCTTTAACACTTAATGATGCAAATCATTAAAATCTAAATGGTCTGTCCATCTGTCTGTCTGTCCGTGTGTCTGTCCATCTGTCTGTCTGTCCATCTGTCTGTCTGGCTATCTGTCTGTCTGTCCGTGTGTCTGTCCATCTGTCTGTCTGTCCGTCTGTCCATCTGTCTGTCTGTCCATCTGTCTGTCTGTCCGTGTGTCCATCTGCCTGTCTGTCCGTGTGTCCATCTGTCTGTCTGTCCGTGTGTCTGTCCATCTGTCTGTCCATCTGCCTGTCTGTCCATCTGTCTGTCCATCTACCTGTCTGTCCATCTGTCTGTCCATCTGTCTGTCCGTGTGTCCACCTGTCTGTCTGTCCGTGTGTCTGTCCATCTGTCTTACTGTTGAATGATTTCAACGCTTCTTCTTATTAACAATGACCAACACAACTCCAGTCGAAATAGGTTGTAAGAAATACTTTATCTACCATTATTATATCATTGCTATGACATTTGTTGCCATTATCATGTATTCCAGTGGTTTACAAACCTTTTGACCCGCGACCCCCAAAAATGGAGTGGTACACGCGAACATACGCACACAATCGAAACTGAAATCTGTTTTACCTCATTTCTACCAGCACGTCACCTGGTTCCAGTTATTGAGGATGGTCCCTCATCACATGCTGTTAACATCAGACAGAACAGAAGATTTTCTGCTCCGAGATACATTTACATTTACATTTTAGTCATTTAGCAGACGCTCTTATCCAGAGCGACTTACAGTTTTAGTGAGTGCATACATTTTTCATACTGGCCCCCTGTGGGAAACGAACCCACAACCCTGGTGTTGCAAGCGCCATGCTCTACCAACTGAGCTACAAGAGGCAAAAGCAAATATGAATTGCCATTATCAGCGGCTTGATCAGGGACCTCTACAAACAAATGGTGTGGTGTTGCCTCTACAGCGGAGTCACTCACCACCTTCCGGAGACACTTGAAACCCCACCTCTTTAAGGAATACCTGGGATAGGATAAAGTAATCCTATATAATAAAAAATATAAAAACACATTGTAAAGTGGTTGTCCCACTGGCTATAAGGTGAATGCACCAATTTGTAAGTCGCTCTGGATAAGAGCGTCTGCTAAATGACGTAAATGTAAAATGTAAACGTCTTACCACAGCATAGGGAACCCTTTCCATGGTAATCCCTCTGTGGTCTGGTTGTTACAGTAGAGAGAGTAGGTTGAGGGTTCCTCACCCACACACCACTGAGTGGTATTTCCTGAGAGACTCTACTACTAGTATCTGTAGTGTGGGTATCCTTTACATATCATTTCCATGGCCAGGCCTGTGTGTGTGTGTGTGAGATAGTGGAGGATTCCCCCATGCTGACCACACCTGTGCGGTTGAAAGCAACAGAGAAAGGCAGGCTCCAGTACCGGGTGTTTAGCATGTATTAACTAAGGCATACCCAGTAGAACAAAAGGTAACTATGAGGCACCTGTTTGTGGAATGAATTATGCATTATCAATGGTGCATTATTATATGTGATACCATATGTTTTCTGTGTACAGAGTTAAATCCTGGCCATAGATATAAAGAGTATGTAGTGGCTCCTGTACTTTTGATGTCCAGCCTCTTCTTCTCTTGGAGGACTTACCAGGTGTTATGTATGAGATGCACAAGACGGATCTTGCATTTTATTTTTATTTTTATTTCACCTTTATTTAACCAGGTAAACCAGCTGAGAACAAGTTCTATAAAGCAAAGCGGCATTAGGTGGATGCTGTGAACAGGTAGCTTGTGTTATGACAGCTTTTGGTTAAAGGGCTTTGAGACAGTTAAATTATTGGGTAGTGATCCAAACAAACAACGTCCCCTATGTATGTGTCTGCAGGGTTTGGATTCCGTCGATTACCGGGGGTGCCTGACGTCTCTTGTAATTCGAACCCTGCGTGTCTGGTTTTGAATTTAGACAGACGTAGGGTTGGAATTTCCATTGAGCAGTGAGAATGTGTCCACCTCTGCATTGTATTTTAATAGAGGGAGTTATTTGTATTTTTGAGAACGCTAAGATGACACATCTTTACATTTTACAGGATGACCCATAGCCTAACGTGTCTGAAATATCCGCTCAGTTTCATTGTGGAACCATTGTTTATAGCCCATATGGAAAGCGAGGGTTAGGAGTTACCACAGGGTAAACTCTCTCCATGCTTCAACTCCTACGGTGGAAACCCACGCGTTCTATAAACAAACAAGCAGAGAGCTAGAGAGAGAGAGAGGGGATGGAGAGGAGTCAATACCGGGGGAATTCCACAACACAGAACAGTAACACATATCTGTAGTCTATGTTTAACGGATCAATAGAGATTATATTGTATATGATGTAAGTATATGCCTCATCGTAATAATAGTACACCTGTAACCTTCAAGTAAAGAAACGGATTAATACAAACAAAGAAATATAAAAAATGTATATCTATTTGTGCAACTAGCCAGCACAGACATAAACGAGTACCTCTTCCAACACTCTTAGAAAAAAGGATTTCAAAACGGTTATTCGGCTGATCCCCATAGAAGAACCCCGTATCGTTCCAGGTAGAACCCTTTTTGGTTCCAGGTAGAACCCTTTTTGGTTCCAGGTAGAACCCTTTTTGGTTCTAGGTAGAACCCTTTTTGGTTCTAGGTAGAACCCTTTTTGGTTCTAGGTAGAACCCTTTTTGGTTCTAGGTAGAACATGGACCAAAAATAGTTAAATCTGGAGCCAAAAGGGGTTCTTCAAAGGGTTCTCCTATGTGAACCCTTTTAGGTTCTTGATAGCACCTTTTTTTCTAATAGAGTAGTGGTAAGGCTGGTGAGTGAATGGGGTTAACAACTACAACTAGTTCTGTTATTTGATTAAATAAGCAAAGTTCCTGTATTATTTTACTCCATATTGAATGATACATCAAATGTAAAATGACTTTCACTGATTAAAAACAACTGTCCTCCAATAGCTGCATGTGAATGACAGTTTCTCCAGGCCCCATAGACTACTAGGATATAGAAGAATACAAAGGCCACTTTTTTCTGTGTTTTTATAGAAACAGCCAAACAAATGAGAGGACAACAAATGCCATCATCCTTCATAAGGGCGTAAGGATTGGTTCACATTCTAGTCTGGGTACCGGTCTGTCTCTAGTCTGGGTACCGGTCTGTCTCTAGTCTGTCTCTAGTCTGTCTCTAGTCTGTCTCTAGTCTGGGTACCGGTCTGTCTCTAGTCTGTCTCTAGTCTGTCTCTAGTCTGGGTACCGGTCTGTCTCTAGTCAGTCTCTAGTCTGTCTCTAGTCTGTCTCTAGTCTGTCTCTAGTCTGTCTCTAGCCTGGGTACCGGTCTGTCTCTAGTCTGTCTCTAGTCTGTCTCTAGTCTGGGTACCGGTCTGTCTCTAGTCAGTCTCTAGTCTGTCTCTAGTCTGTCTCTAGTCTGTCTCTAGTCTGGGTACCGGTCTGTCTCTAGTCTGTCTCTAGTCTGTCTCTAGTCTGGGAACCAGTCTGTCTCTAGTCTGGGTACCAGTCTGTCTCTAGTCTGTCTCTAGTCTGTCTCTAGTCTGGGTACCAGTCTGTCTCTAGTCTGTCTCTAGCCTGTCTCTAGTCTGTCTCTAGTCTGTCTCTAGTCTGTCTCTAGTCTGTCTCTAGCCTGTCTCTAGTCTGTCTCTAGTCTGTCTCTAGTCTGTCTCTAGTCTTTCTCTAGTCTGTCTCTAGCCTGTCTCTAGTCTGGGTACCAGTCTGTCTCTAGTCTGTCTCTAGTCTGTCTCCAGTCTGTCTCTAGTCTGTCTCTAGTCTGTCTCTAGTCTGTCTCTAGTCTGTCTCCAGTCTGTCTCTAGCCTGGGTAACGGTCTGTCTCTAATCTGTCTCTAGTTTGTCTCTAGTCTGTCTCTAGCCTGTCTCTAGTCTGTCTCTAGTCTGTCTCTAGTCAGTCTCTAGTCAGTCTCTAGTCTGTCTCTAGTCTGTCTCTAGCCTGTCTCTAGCCTGTCTCTAGTCTGTCTCTAGCCTGTCTCTAGTCAGTCTCTAGTCTGTCTCTAGTCTGTCTCTAGTCTGTCTCTAGCCTGGGTAACGGTCTGTTTTTGCTATCATTCCACTCCTTAACTAACAGTCCTTGTCATGCATAACTGTGGGCCAACGACACAGAGTACAATGTTAGTAATAATCCTGGGAGTGTCCGATTCCCTAAACGGATTAACCAACTCCCAAAACAACTCATCTCTTACAGTCTCATTTCGGCAAAAAAAATAATCTTGTTGTTTTGGAAAAGGAGGGAAGCGCCCTCTACCAAATTATGGCTCAGCGAATTGGCAAACACTGTACACTTAGAAAGAATTAGATATATTCTGAACAATCAATTATCAACATTTGATCAAATCTGGCAGCCTTTCCTCTCTTACTTGGACCAGTCGGCGCTGTGAATTTGTACTTTTTAACACATTCTCATTTGTCATATTGTAATCTACCTTTGGGCAGCGTGTAGCTGGCCCCGACATTCGAGCAGTCGGGAGGGGAATAGGGTGGAATAAGGGGGGATAAAGGGGGTTACATCTACACTTTTTTCTTTCTACCTGTCCCTGTTCTGTATGTCGTGGTTTTGTAATATTTGTTTTGTGTCCAGAACTCTGGGTCTTGTTGTTCATGTCTGTACTCTTATGTTTAGATAAGAACTGCACACGTGTCTTTCATACCTATACACCATTCTTGTGTGTGTTCAATAAAAAATATTTGAACAAGCAATGCAGGTTCTGGATTTCAGGATAGTCCATCTCTGACTGGAGGTGGAATATGTATGATGCACTGTCCACACAATGATGCAAATATGTTGTGGTTACAGAAAGAGCGAGCGCTGATCGGTTCGCAGACACGTGGAAGAGGTCATGCTGACGTCACATCTGCTGTTTAAGAACGACTGGACAGCCTAGTCAGGTGTATATTTTCAGGTTCAAGAGACCAGACCACTCTGACCAACACTTTTCATTGCTTCAGAAAGACTCAGAAGACACTGCTTCAGGCCGCAACATGAAGTACACCATGGCCTTTGCTGGTGAGTACACTAGGAAATTAGGCTTTGAATGAATGGGGTTTCTCCCTGACAGATTCAGATTGACACTGTGTGATGCAGATTAAAACTATTTTAATGGTCCCTCCTATAGCTGTGTAATAACACAGTAATAACACTTAACATAGTTCCTAATTTAGCTGTGTAATAACACTTAACATAGTTCCTCCTATAGCTGTGTAATAACACTGTAATAACACTTAACATAGTTCCTCCTATAGCCGTGTAATAACACTGTAATTACACTTAACATAGTTCCTCCGTAGCCGTGCTATAACACTGTAATTACACTTAACATAGTTCCTCCGTTAGCCTGTAATAACACTGTAATTACACTTAACATAGTTCCTCCTATAGCTGTGTAATAACACTGTAATAACACTTAACATAGTTCCTCCTATAGCTGTGTAATAACACTGTAATAACATTAACATAGTTCCTCCTATAGCCGTGTAATAACACTGTAATAACACTTAACATAGTTCGTCCTATAGCCGTGTAATAACACTGTAATTCCTCTAGTGATGCCAATGTGTTTACCCATTAGGGTGACTTACTATTATTACACTTTAATAATCAAAACAAACAACCCTTTAAACCAATTTGGCCAACTACTGTGCAATTCCAAAGTGATTACTAAATTCCTGTCAACTCCACTGCAATAATATGATTGTAAATCACTACAGAGTGTGCATGTTTGATGTACTGTATTGAGTAGTCTGTGTAGGTGTGAATGCAAAGAATGCTACATCCCAAATGGCACCTATTCCCCTATAGTGCACTACTTTGACCAGAGTCCTATGGGCCCTGATCAAAAGTAGTGCACTATATATGGAATAGGGGTGCCGATTCTGAGACACAACATATGTTTAGGGAGGATCTGACAATGTTGTCTTTTTTGGTAATTCGGGATTGTCTGCTGGTGTGTCTGTCTAGTCATACACGTTCTGTGCAGTGCCAGCATCCCTTCAATTCTGCGCAAATCCCCCTCCTGTAGCTCAGTTGGTAGAGCATGGCGCTTGCAACGCCAGGGTTGTGGGTTCGATTCCCACGGGGGGCCAGTATGAAAAATGTATGCACTCACTAACTGTAAGTCGCTCTGGATAAGAGCGTCTGCTAAATGACTAAAAATGTAAAAATGTTTTTTTTAAATTAGACGGACCCAAGATGGACCGGCCCATATGGCCGTTTGCCAGAGCTGCCCTATGGCCAGTCCGTTTCTGGATCTGACAACATTGGCTTTTTTTTCTGTGAATTCAGGTTTTGCTGCTGCAATGTCTAGTGAGGGACGCTCTGTGTAGAAGTTCTCCATCCTACTGCTGTCCTGCCAGTGAAAGGTGCAAAGAGGTGGGCTCAACATCTAACACGAATAACGAGGCAACCGAAGGTTCCCAACCATGGCGCTTTGATTGAGAAAACCTCACTGGCCCCTGGAATTACACGTGAGTAGTTTATACCCCCCGTAGTAGTAATACTAGTAGTAGCAGCAGTTGTTTGTATTTTTTGTGGAAGCTGATTCACTAATCTTTGATTCCTTCTCTTTCAGATATGACAGAACGACAACAGGACGCCACAAACCATCAGGAATGCCACCTGCTCGGATTGTATGGTCAAGGGACTGAAGGCAGTGCACGATTCAGTACGAGATTGATGTAATTTACAGAAAAATATGTGGAAATAAGACTGTTATATGCATGTGTCCTTGTACGGTTAATGTTGGCTGCACCTGTGTTAAAGAGAATAAGTGTCACAGGATTTCTGCTAGCTGTCTTCCTGAGTAGAGGAGTGTATTGGCCTGCTATGCAGTGAGTGTGACCCAAATGGCACCCTATTCCCTACATAGTGCACTACTTTAGACCAGAGCCCTATGGCACCCTATTCCCTACATAGTGCACTACTTTAGACCAGAGCCCTATGGGACTATTACTGCCGTAGTATGTGCTGTAGTGTGGCTACTTCCAGAGATCTATTCCTCTGGATTTACTCTACCTCCTTCCTGGACTTGTGATATGTGGTTGTCTTACCTACCTTAGTTGAATGCACTGACAGTAAGTGGCTCTGGGTAAGAGTGTCTGCTAAATGACCGCAATGTAATGTAAATGTAAATGTTATTTAAATGTAAAATTACTTGATTTATTTTAGCTCCTAGTGGAGCAAAAGGCCTCAACAGTGCATCTCCAGTGAACCCTGCTCTGAGTTAGATGTGTAGTCCTCTAGAGGGATTTAGTGCTGTAACGTTTGGTGGAGGAGGAATAATGGTCTGTGGCTGTTTTTCCCCCGGTTCGGGCTAAGCCCCTTAGTTCCAGGAAGGGAAATCTTAACGCTGCAGCATACAATGACATTCTAGACGATTCTGTGCTTCCAAATTTGTGGTAACAGTTTGGGGAAGGCCCTTTCCTGTTTCAGCATAACAATGCCCCCATGCACAAAGCGAGGTCCATACAGAAATGGTTTGTCGAGATCGGTGTGAAAAGAACTTGACTGGCCCGCACAGAGCCCTGACCTCAACCCCATCGAACACCTTTGAGATGAATTGAAACGCCGACTCCGAGCCAGGCCTAATCGCCCGACATCAGTGCCCGACCTCACTAATGCTCTTATGGCTGAATGGAAGCAAGTCCCGCAGCAATGTTCCAACATCTAGTGGAAAGCCTTCCCAGAAGAGTGGAGGCTGTTACAGCAGCAAAGGGGGACCAACTCCATATTAATGCCATGATTTTGGAATGAGATGTTCAACGAGCAGGTGTCAACATCCTTTTGGTCATGTGGTGTAATTAACAAACCTGTTTGAACATTAAAACTATACTGAAACTATTACCTTTGACACAAAACTAACTAAAATAAAATAAAAACCATCATGAATTATGTTCAGTTTTAGCTTTTTTTTTTATTTCAATCAGGCCTAGCTTGTGCATCACTAGCTCGGTTTCCATCCAATTGGCAACAGATTTTCATGCGAATATTCTAAAATATGCATATAGAAAATATACGCATTTTCCCACCAGTGGTGTGTTTCCACCACAGGAGGTTGGTGATACCTTAATTGGGGAGGAACGGGCTGCGTGGAAATGGCTGCATCAAATACATCAAACACATGGTTTTGAAGCCATTCCATTCGCTCCGTTCCAGCCATTGTTATGAGCCGTCCTCCCCTCACCAGCCTCCACTGGACTTTCCAACAAACTGACTTGTTGAGGATAAAAAAATCAGTGCGTGATGACGTAGTGAACTCAAAATCTTTATTTTTTCGACTTAAGTTTTCATGTACCGAATAAAAATCTAAATTTCAATGTGTTTCCGTTGCATTTTCAACTCTACCGATAGTTTTGTCACAAAAAAACTGTTGCGTTGGACCGACAACAGCTGTCAGATGCAGTGGGTAGGCTGTGAGGGCAGGTTAGTCTACATGATAAGATTATTACGAATAAGAGCAAGAATATTTGCATTTGTCAAACGGCAGTCAAGCATCGATCATCATGTCACCAGAATAAGACCCTAAGTGCACTTTCATCACCCTGTGAAGTTCATCATAACTTATTTCATCTGTAGCCTAATAAAATGCATGGTTTTCCAGTTCGTAGTGGGGGGACCATACACCACCATATCATCGCGTGACTCCCATGTTTACTACGATATGATGGTTACTATATCAGGTGTTTCCACCGCCATTTCTCGCCTAATTAATTTTACAGACAAAAAAGATCCCATCATGTCGAACGAACAAATGATCTGTCGGCATTTGTAAAATTGTACCAAAACTTCCTGTTTCCATCACAGCTGTCGTGATTTTCTTTTATACGGTATGTCTTTACTCGTTTAAAAACTGTGGTTGGAAACGTGGTTACCATCACTAGCTATCACTAGCTAACAGGGTACAAATTGACTAGGAAGCTAAATGTATTCTTTTTATATGTATTACTAAATGTAAAAAGCACTGGATTGGTGTAAACATGGGCGCAGAGAGGGATTCCTTCCACCACATTTTTGCACCAGTGCTTTTCCTTTTAAACCCAAGTCACATAGGCGATATGCACAGGCGAGCATGACGTATTTCCGGTTAAATCTCTGGCCCTATCACTAAAACTAAAACTGAAACGAAATAATAGAAAAATGAAATAGAAAAATAAATACACTGCTCAAAAATAAAGGGAACACTTAAACAACACAATGTAACTCCAAGTCAATCACACTTCTGTGAAATCAAACTGTCCACTTAGGAAGCAACACTGATTGACAATACATTTCACATGCTGTTGTGCAAATGGAATAGACAACAGGTGGAAATTATAGGCAATTAGCACCCCTAATAAAGGACTGGTTTTGCAGGTGGTGACCACAGACCACTTCTCAGTTCCTATGCTTCCTGGCTGATGTTTTGGTCACTTTTGAATGCTGGCGGTGCTTTCACTCTAGTGGTAGCATGAGACGGAGTCTACAACCCACACAAGTGGCTCCAGGTAGTGCAGCTCATCCAGGATGGCACATCAATGCGAGCTGTGGCAAGAAGGTTTACTGTGTCTGTCAGCGTAGTGTCCCCGAGCATGGAGGCGCTACCAGGAGACAGGCCAGTACATCAGGAGACGTGGAGGAGGCCGTAGGAGGGCAACAACCCAGCAGCAGGACTGCTACCTCCGCCTTTGTGCAAGGAGGAGCAGGAGGAGCACTGCCAGAGCCCTGCAAAAATGACCTCCAGCAGGCCACAAATGTGCATGCTGTCTGCTCAAACGGTCAGAAACAGACTCCATGAGGGTGGTATGAGGGCCCGACGTCCACAGGTGGGGGTTGTGCTTACAGCCCAACACCGTGCAGGACGTTTGGCATTTGCCAGAGAACACCAAGATTGTCAAATTCGCCACTGGCGCCCTGTGCTCTTCACAGATGAAAGCAGGTTCACACTGAGCACGTGACAGACGTGACAGAGTCTGGAGACGCCCCGTGGAGAACGTTCTGCTGCCTGCAACATCCTCCAGCATGACCGGTTTGGCGGTGGGTCAGTCATGGTGTGAGGTGGCATTTCTTTGGTGGACCGCACAGCCCTCCATGTGCTCGCCAGAGGTAGCCTGACTGCCATTAGGTACCGAGATGAGATCCTCAGACCCCTTGTGAGACCATATGCTGGTGCGGTTGGCCCTGGGTTCCTCCTAATGCAAGACAATGCTAGACCTCATGTGGCTGGAGTGTGTCAGCAGTTCCTGCAAGGGGAAGGCATTGATGCTATGGACTGGCCCGCCCGTTCCCCAGACCTGAATCCAATTGAGCACATCTGGGACATCATGTCTCGGTCCATCCACCAACGCCACGTTGCTCCACAGACAGTCCAGGAGCTGGCGGATGCTTTAGTCCAGGTCTGGGAGGAGATCCCTCAGGAGACCATCCGCCACCTCATCAGGAGCATGCCCAGGCGTTGTAGGGAGGTCATACAGGCACGTGGAGGCCACACACACTACTGAGCCTCATTTTGACTTGTTTTAAGGACATTACATCAAAGTTGGATCAGCCTGTAGTGTGGTTTTCCACTTTAATTTTGAGGGTGACTCCAAATCCAGACCTCCATGGGTTGATACATTTGATTTCCATTGATCATTTTTGTGTGATTTTTTGTTGTCAGCACATTCAACTATGTAAAGAAAAAGTATTTAATAAGATTATTTTATTCATTCAGATCTAGGATGTGTTATTTTAGTGTTCCCTTAATTTTTTTTGAGCTGTGTATATATTTTTATACAACTAAAACTTTTAAAAAAAATTGCAAATCAGGTCTGTAAACTAACTGAAACTAAACTGTATTTCTAATAAATAAATACAAAAATGAATAGAAATAAAAATAAATATAAAAACACAAAACTATAATAACCTTGGTTTTAATACAGTGCAATGGGCCATATCAAATAGTTATCCCTCCAATTTGGTTGAGAAAAACACAACAGTTTCTCTTTTCACAATCAGACATTTTCTTTAGGTATTAGAGGGGCAATCTGGGATTCAAACAACAACAAAGCAGGGTATCCCGCCACTTTTTTGGTAAAAGTCCAAAAATGGATGTACCAATCCCAGATTGCCCCTTTAACACTTAATGATGCAAATCATTAAAATCTAAATGGTCTGTCCATCTGTCTGTCTGTCCGTGTGTCTGTCCATCTGTCTGTCTGTCCATCTGTCTGTCTGTCTATCTGTCTGTCTGTCCGTGTGTCTGTCCATCTGTCTGTCTGTCCGTCTGTCCATCTGTCTGTCTGTCCATCTGTCTGTCTGTCCGTGTGTCCATCTGTCTGTCTGTCCGTGTGTCCATCTGTCTGTCTGTCCGTGTGTCTGTCCATCTGTCTGTCCATCTGCCTGTCTGTCCATCTGTCTGTCCATCTACCTGTCTGTCCATCTGTCTGTCCATCTGTCTGTCCGTGTGTCCATCTGTCTGTCTGTCCGTGTGTCTGTCCATCTGTCTTACTGTTGAATGATTTCAACGCTTCTTCTTATTAACAATGACCAACACAACTCCAGTCGAAATAGGTTGTAAGAAATACTTTATCTACCATTATTATATCATTGCTATGACATTTGTTGCCATTATCATGTATTCCAGTGGTTTACAAACCTTTTTGACCCGCGACCCCCAAAAATGGAGTGGTACACGCGACATACGCACACAATCGAAACTGAAATCTGTTTTACCTCATTTCTACCAGCACGTCACCTGGTTCCAGTTATTGAGGATGGTCCCTCATCACATGCTGTTAACATCAGACAGAACAGAAGATTTTCTGCTCCGAGATACATTTACATTTACATTTTAGTCATTTAGCAGACGCTCTTATCCAGAGCGACTTACAGTTTTAGTGAGTGCATACATTTTTCATACTGACCCCCTGTGGGAAACGAACCCACAACCCTGGTGTTGCAAGCACCATGCTCTACCAACTGAGCTACAAGAGGCAAAAGCAAATATGAATTGCCATTATCAGCGGCTTGATCAGGGACCTCTACAAACAAATGGTGTGGTGTTGCCTCTACAGCGGAGTCACTCACCACCTTCCGGAGACACTTGAAACCCCACCTCTTTAAGGAATACCTGGGATAGGATAAAGTAATCCTATATAATAAAAAATATAAAAACACATTGTAAAGTGGTTGTCCCACTGGCTATAAGGTGAATGCACCAATTTGTAAGTCGCTCTGGATAAGAGCGTCTGCTAAATGACGTAAATGTAAAATGTAAAACGTCTTACCACAGCATAGGGAACCCTTTCCATGGTAATCCCTCTGTGGTCTGGTTATTACAGTAGAGAGTAGGTTGAGGTTCCTCACCCACACACCACTGAGTGGTATTTCCCTGGAGAGACTCTACTACTAGTATCTGTAGTGTGGGTATCCTTTACATATCATTTCCATGGCCAGGCCTGTGTGTGTGTGTGTGAGATAGTGGAGGATTCCCCCAGGCTGACCACACCGTGTGCGGTTGAAAGCAACAGAGAAAGGCAGGCTCCAGTACCGGGTGTTTAGCATGTATTAACTAAGGCATACCCAGTAGAACAAAAGGTAACTATGAGGCACCTGTTTGTGGAATGAATTATGCATTATCAATGGTGCATTATTATATGTGATACCATATGTTTTCTGTGTACAGAGTTAAATCCTGGCCATAGATATAAAGAGTATGTAGTGGCTCCTGTACTTTTGATGTCCAGCCTCTTCTTCTCTTGGAGGACTTACCAGGTGTTATGTATGAGATGCACAAGATGGATCTTGCATTTTATTTTTATTTTTATTTCACCTTTATTTAACCAGGTAAACCAGCTGAGAACAAGTTCTCATTTACAACTGCGACCTGGCCAAGATAAAGCAAAGCGGCATTAGGTGGATGCTGTAAACAGGTAGCTTGTGTTATGACAGCTTTTAGTTAAAGGGCTTTGAGACAGTTCAATTATTACGTAGTGATCCAAACAAACAACGTCCCCTATGTATGTGTCTGCAG
>NW_025534993.1:0-2500 GCF_020615455.1 Coregonus clupeaformis
GTTATGTTAGTAGAGAGGTTGGAGGTTATGTTAGTAGAGAGGTTGGAGGTTTGTTAGTAGAGAGGTTGGAGGTTGTGTTAGTAGAGAGGTTGGAGGTTATGTTAGTGAGAGGTTGGAGGTTATGTTAGTAGAGAGGTTGGAGGTTATGTTAGTAGAGGGTTGGAGGTTATGTTAGTAGAGAGAGGTTGGAGGTTTGTTAGTAGAGAGGTTGTGAAAGAGGTTATGTTAGTAGAGAGGTTGGAGGTTTGTTAGTAGAGAGGTTGGAGGTTATGTTAGTAGAGAGGTTGTTAGGAGAGGTTATGTTAGTAGAGAGGTTGAAGAGGTTATGTTAGTAGAGAGGTTGGAGGTTTGTTAGTAGAGAGGTTGGTAGAGAGGTTATGTTAGTAGAGAGGTTGGAGGTTATGTTAGTAGAGAGGTTGTTAGAGAGGTTATGTTAGTAGAGAGGTTGGAGGTTATGTTAGTAGAGAGGTTGGAGGTTATGTTAGTAGAGAGGTTGGAGGTTATGTTAGTAGAGAGGTTGGAGGTTATGTTAGTAGAGAGGTTGGAGGTTATGTTAGTAGAGAGGTTGTTAGAGAGGTTATGTTAGTAGAGAGGTTGGAGGTTATGTTAGTAGAGAGGTTGTTAGAGAGGTTATGTTAGTAGAGAGGTTGGAGGTTATGTTAGTAGAGAGGTTGGAGGTTATGTTAGTAGAGAGGTTGGAGGTTATGTTAGTAGAGAGGTTGGAGGTTATGTTAGTAGAGAGGTTGGAGGTTATGTTAGTAGAGAGGTTGGAGGTTATGTTAGTAGAGAGGTTGGAGGTTATGTTAGTAGAGAGGTTGTTAGAGAGGTTATGTTAGTAGAGAGGTTGGAGGTTTGTTGAAGTAGAGAGGTTGTAGGAGAGGTTATGTTAGTAGAGAGGTTGGAGGTTATGGATAGTAGAGAGGTTGGAGGTTATGTTAGTAGAGAGGTTGGAGGTTATGTTAGTAGAGAGGTTGGAGGTTATGTTAGTAGAGGTTGGAGGTTATGTTAGTAGAGAGGTTGGAGGTTATGTTAGTAGAGTGGTTGGAGGTTATGTTAGTAGAGAGGTTGGAGGTTATGTTAGTAGAGAGGTTGTTAGAGAGGTTATGTTAGTAGAGAGGTTGGAGGTTATGTTAGTAGAGAGGTTGGAGGTTATGTTAGTAGAGAGGTTGTTAGAGAGGTTATGTTAGTAGAGAGGTTGGAGGTTATGTTAGTAGAGAGGTTGGAGGTTATGTTAGTAGAGAGGTTGGAGGTTATGTTAGTAGAGAGGTTGGAGGTTATGTTGTAGGAGAGGTTGAGGTTATGTTAGTAGAGAGGTTGGAGGTTATGTTAGTAGAGAGGTTGGAGGTTATGTTAGTAGAGAGGTTGGAGGTTATGTTAGTAGAGAGGTTGTTAGAGAGGTTATGTTAGTAGAGAGGTTGGAGGTTATGTTAGTAGAGAGGTTGGAGGTTGTGTTAGTGAGAGGTTGTTAGGAGAGGTTATGTTGTAGAGAGGTTGGAGGTTATGTTAGTAGAGAGGTTGGAGGTTATGTTAGTAGAGAGGTTGGAGGTTATGTTAGTAGAGAGGTTGGAGGTTATGTTAGTAGAGAGGTTGGAGGTTATGTTAGTAGAGAGGTTGAAGGTTATGTTAGTAGAGATGTTGTTAGAGAGGTTATGTTAGTAGGAGAGGTTTAGTTAAGAGGTTATGTTAGTAGAGAGGTTGGAGGTTATGTTAGTAGAGGTTGGAGGTTATGTTAGTAGAGAGGTTGGAGGTTATGTTAGTAGAGAGGTTGTTAGAGAGGTTATGTTAGTAGAGAGGTTGGAGGTTATGTTAGTAGAGAGGTTGTTAGAGAGGTTATGTTAGTAGAGAGGTTGGAGGTTATGTTAGTAGAGAGGTTGGAGGTTATGTTAGTAGAGAGGTTGGAGGTTATGTTAATAGAGAGGTTGGAGGTTATGTTAGTAGAGAGGTTGGAGGTTATGTTAGTAGAGAGGTTGGAGGTTATGTTAGTAGAGAGGTTGAAGGTTATGTTAGTAGAGAGGTTGTTGGAGTTTAACTTCTTCTCATGTGTAATAAACTCATATTCATATATTCCTTTCTTTCCGCTTCTCTCTTCCCCCTCTTCTCTCTTCCCCCTCTTCTCTCTTCCCCCTCTTCTCTCTTCCCCCTCTTCTTCCTTCCCCCTCTTCTCTCTTCCCCCTCTTCTCTCTTCCCCCTCTTCTTCCTTCCCCCTCTTCTCTCTTCCCCCTCTTCTCTCCTCTCTTTGTGTCTGTCCATTCTATCAGTGAATTGATTTCATTTTGACAGAGGCTGTTACAGGAGCCAGGGAAATTATTTCAAAGTGAGAGAGAAGAGAGGGAAAGAGAGAGGCCGAGAGAGAGAACGAGAGGGAGGGGCAGAGAGAGGGAGAGAGAGAGAGAGAGAGAGAGAGAGAGAGAGAGAGAGAGAGAGAGAGAGAGAGAGAGAGAGAGAGAGAGAGAGAGAGAGAGAGAGAGAGAGAGAGAGAGAGAGAGAGAGAGAGAGAGCG